>NC_072010.1:43399626-43699626 GCF_027791375.1 Indicator indicator
AGTGTCTTATCTATTTAGCTGAGGCAGTTGCTGAACAGATGTATCTCTGACACAGTGCAGTATTTACAGTACACTATCTTTAACAAATTGGGTTATATTCATTCCTGGGATAATTCCAACTGACTTAATTCGAATTACACAAATGATTAATTTGTGCTTCAGGTTTCAGATGATAAATTCTCTCCTGGTTTCATGTTTAGAGGGTGTATTTTCTTGATCCTCTCTTTCTGGCTAGTATGATTATGATTTGGACAATCATTTTAATTCACAATTGGAGTCTTTGGCTTATGTCATGCATCTAAAGATTTTGGACAATTAGCCTTAGTAAGGGGATTACAAATCAGGAAATAGTTTTTTTTTTTTTTTAACATCACTTTTCCAGACCCCTTATTAGCACTTTTTATGCTCCTCTGTATATTTTCCACAAGCATTTTAGTCATAACCATTAGTCAGTTCACTTGCAAGTGTTATTTTTCTGAGATTTGTTGTTTTTTTTTTTTCTTTTAATGGTAAGAGAATGAAGAGTTCATTCTTCATTCCACACAGACATCTCTGGGGTCTTTCCCAAATAAGGAATTAGAATTCCAGCACTAAAATGAAGAAGAATATTAAGTTTTTTACAGGAAGAAAACTTAATATTCTTCTTCTACTTTTTGTCATCATAAATCAAAATGTAGTCTTTGCATTATGTTTCTCTTACAAAACTAAATATATTGACAATTGCAATTGGAGAAGTGGAATTAATATGCATATTATATCAGTTTTGAATGCATACAGGTAATAATTTCTGTGTTTAATAGATCTTACATACTTTACTGTAGCAAAATTCAGAGAGGGCCATACTGTGATGCTTTGACTTGCAGCAAATCGTACTTTAGTCCATAAACTTTCTCATTTATTCCAAAGTGACATGTTTTATAGCCAAAGAAAAACACACATGAATATTCCTCATTTACATATTGAAAATATGAAAGTATACCCTGCTAAGAAAACCTCAAAGTTTAAAATTCATTACAAATTATCCTGGAAATTATATTTGGGTTATTTTGACAGGTGCAGAGAAAATTTTATAAAATATTTCATCTCTGTACTGAACATAATGGGAAATAGGAACATTATTTTGATACATGGTTTTGCTAACAAGTTTCAAGATGAAATATTGCCTATCATAGAAAATACACCTATTCAGAACCCAAGAAAATAATAATAATACAAAAATTGCCAGCTTTAATAAGAGCCTGGACTTACTGATTAAATAACATTTTATATTCAAGAGATTTTCTAACATAAAGGCCTTTATTGAAAAGGTCTGATGGGCTTAGAGAGAAGTTTTATTTATTTTATAGGTGCTTTTCTTAAGTACAATTCCCTCATGCTTAGAATAAACCTGGAGTTAGGAAAGCATGAGTGGAGCTCTTATTGAAACAACTCTGCATCAAAACACAAATAACTTTCTATTAGCCATGTCACTAGGTTAAAGAATAGGTAGGCAGAATCCAAGCAATTACCAGGGAAACATTGGAACATTCTTCAAAACAGCCCTGACCTTAATAACTTGTTTAAAGATCTCCTGATGCCTTATGGAAGAAGCCAAACTTAAAAGACAAAATTGTACTCTAAAAGTGCATTGTTCATCACTGTAGATCCTCAGTGGCACAGCTAACTGATGGCAATTACTTTTGTGATGACTGTGACCATGTAATTCAACCCCCAAATATAAGTGTTTTATTTTATCACCCTATTATAGGGGGAAAAAATCCTCTCCTATTTAATGAATAATAACATGCACTACAAAGAATGTTTCAGTGATGTATCTGACCAAATGTCCTTGCACTCCAGATAGCATGTGGATCAGATCACAAAAATTATGACAGAACAAACGTGTAAAGAATCTACTTTTCGTTACTGGAAATGATGAAGCCTCTTGGTAAACTCAATGCACTAACAGTGGAAAAGATTCTAATCTGAGGTACTCAATGTACAAAGCTGCTTAGTTCAACAGTAAAAGTGTAACGAGCTTCCAAAACCACCTATTCAACATCTCTCAAGTGCAAGGACTCATCATTCTAAAATGATGAAGTTTATAAAAGAACAATAAAGGTCTTCAATTACAGCCTCTTTCCACTTTCCATAGGGCAGTCAGAAGCAAAAATACCATCACAAAACCACAGGTTTATATATTTAAAGTATATACAATTTATGTAATTTAAATGTTCAAATCATAGAATCACAGAATTGTTAGGGTTGGAAGGGACCACAAGGATCATCTAGTTCCAACCTCCTGCCATGGGCAGGGACACCTCACACTACATCAGGCTGGCCAGAGCCTCATCCAGCCTGGCCTTAAACACCTCCAGGGATGGGGCCTCAACCACCTCCCTGGACAACCCATTCCAGGCTCTCACCACTCTCATGCTGAAGAACTTCTTCCTTACGTCCAGCCTGAGTCTCCCCACTTCCAGCTTCATTCCATTCCCCCTAGTCCTGTCACTACCTGATATCCTAAAAAATCCCTCCCCAGCTTTCTTGTAGGCCCCCTTCAGATACTGGAAGGCCACAAGAATTTCACCTCAGAGCCTTCTTTTCTCCAGACTAAACATCCCCAACTCTTTCAGTCTGTCCTCATAGGAGAGGTGCTCCAGCCCTCTGATCATCCTGGTGGCCCTTCTCTGGACATGTTCTACCACATCCATATCCCTCTTCTAATAGGGGCTCCAGAACTGGATGCAGTACTCCAGGTGGGGTCTCACCAGAGCAGAGTAGAGGTGGAGAATCACCTCCCTCGACCTGCTGGCCACACTTCTCTTGATGCAGCCCAGAATCTCGTTGGCTTTCTGGGCTGCAAGTGCACACTGCTGGCTCATGTTGAGCTTCTCATACACCAGCACCCCAAGTAAATCCTTCTTATGTTTTGATATTTCAGTAGGGCAATAGAGTAAGAGAGTGCTACTAACACTGTATGTGATACTCAGCTGTGGAAATATGTAGCCAAAGCAGAAATATTTAAATTAGTGACAGATCATTCTGTGATTCTGTGATCATTCTTCTAGCATGGTATCTTAGTAATGATACTTGGTCAGAAGATATAGAGAGACTGCTTGCATTATCTGACAGAGTGCAGTTACACTTTCTCCCAATCTCTTTTCTTTCTTCCATTTTTTTTCCCCTATAATGGAAAGAGGTACTGTGATTTCTTGACCCCCTGAGGAAGGAGAAGCTTCATACGTTGTATTGAATTTTAATATTATAGATAATTTGGGTTGGAAGAGACCTTAAAGATCATCTAGTTCAAATCCCCCTGGATGGGCAGATGTAGCTTCCACTAGGTCAGATTACTCAAATACCCACCCAGCCTGGCCTTGAATGCTTTCAGGGAATCCACAATTTACCTGGTCAACCTGTTCTAGTGCCTCACCACCTTCACAAAAACCCAAAAACTTCTTACTTACGTGGGAACCCAAATCCACTCTTGTTTAGCTTAAAGCCATTAGCCCCTATCCTATTGTCACATGCCCTTGTTCCTCTTCAGCTTTCTTACAACCCCCCTTCAGGTATTGGAAGGCTTCTCTAAGATCTGAGTTTTCTCTTAACCAGGCTGAACAACCCCAAAATTTTCAGCCTATCCTTGTAAGGGAGGTGCTGCAGCCCCATGCTCATCTTCATGGCTCTCCTCTGGACCTCTTGAGCAGGTCCATATCCTACTTATGATGAGGACCCAAGAGACATATGCAGTACTCCAGGTGAGGACTCATGAGACCAGAGCAGAAAGGAAGAATCACTTCCCTTGACCTGTTGGTTATTCTTCTAATTTAGTGATTTGCCTTCTGGGCTGCAAGTACACACTGCTGGTTCATGTCCACATTTTCATCCACCAGTAACCCCAAGTCCTTCTCGGCAGGGCTGCTGTCAACCCACTCTTTAACTGTTTTCACCAATACCATGTACAGGTGTAAAAACTGGCATTGTCTTTCAAATCCTTCGGTCCCTTGACTACAGCTTTGCATGAGGATTCCATACAGCTAACTAAAGTGGTTCTCTGCTGCAATTCTGAAATCCTTCTCAACCTCAGTAAATTTCAGAATTGACATTGAATGTGACTGCATTCTTTGTTTCTGTGTTTATGACCTGTTAAATCACACTAAAATACCTATAATTCATATGTTCCTCTTTGTCAAACAATCCAGGCCTTGCCTATACAGCTGGCCAATTCTTTTTATCGTTTGGTATTTATAAATTTTTAACCATCTGGAAACTTTTAGCGGTCATCACTGTATTTATTTCTTCATCTTTCTGATGGGGAAGAGAGGCTCTGCGTGTACTGAACTAAGAACAGATCTTTATGGTATGCCAGAAGGAAAATCATTCAATAATGATATCCCATTTACTTTTCTGTTTGTGTGATTGCATGTAATGAGACAATGAATTTATATCATGCTTATTCTTTAACAGCTTGATACATGGAATTCAGTCATATGACTTGTAGCAACACTTGCTTCTATTAACTAAAACTCCACTTGTATAAAATAATGAGTTTGAAAACATTCATTGTATAATGGATCACTTTGCAATAATTGCATAAAAATAATTTTGTTCTAAAAAATAATTTTGTTCTAAATACTGCTCTTAAATAATTGATTTTTTGTATTTACTTTTGCTGATTCCCATGGTGTATTTCCTATATTTGTAAAGCAGCATGTTTGGTTTTCTTATTTTAGGATGCAGATTAATTATTTGTGGTATAATCATTGTCATCAGGAATGAAGGTTGTATAGTAGATATTTAGCAACCCTTTCTTACTTGCATTAAATTTGCAGTACTTAAAAGAGTGTGATATATAAATATGCTAAAGGAGATTTTATTGCTGAATTTAGAGATAGATATTATGGCATAAAATTGGAAAGTGCCTGGCCTTAGCTTTGATGACATTTGAATCTGGCACTCATATTGAACTATAGGGAGCTACTTTTAAGGGAGGTCCTATACAAATTTTCATGTTTGTTTTGTGCAATTTGAGTGAGTGAGAAGGTGATATTTGCCTACAAATCTTAAGTGGTTGTGATTTAGCTTTCAAAGAATGCATATTTAGCATTAGATGAGATGTCACAAGGCATCAGAGATGTCACAAGGCATCTAAGATGTCTTGCACACAGCTGCTACGTTCAAGGCAGAATCTGTGGGAAAGCAACATCCTTCTTATAAGGAACTGCAGATGAGATTAGGTACCCTCAGATACCACAATTCACTGTTTAAGCAATTGATTGCAGTGCTGAATTTTAAGAAATAAAAATCTCTTTCCAATTGACTTTTGAGGCGCCAGAATGTTATGCTTGATTTGTGAGAGCTTCCTGTTGTCCCTGGAAACTAAATCTAACTAAATGCAGCCAAAAGTAGATGATATTTGAAGTAGGTGTTTGAACTACAATCTTTAGTAAGCAGCCTAAAAATGCACGTCTAGCGCCATTGGAAAAATGTCTGAGACTTCTGCACCAGACTGCAAATATGACAAAAGACTTGTATGAACACTGAACAGGATACTTTCTGGTGATTTCAAATGGCAGTTTATGATGAAGTGTGAGCAATTGTACGAAGTCTTGCCTGTGCAGGAACAAACAAACAAACAAACAAGCAAAAAGGCAGCTTCTTCAAGAGGCTGTTCATGTCATCTGTCTCAAACATATTTTGCGAGAAGATGAACTATTCTTAGAAGGACTCACAGCCAGACCTTTGTAAGATCACCTGGCTTTGAGTAATTGTTGACACACTATATCTGGAGTACTGTGAACTAAGAAAATTGCCTTGAGATGTATAAAGCAGTTAACTCATAAAGAGAATAATGGGAAGTCATTTAGAAAACACTTAACTCTTTATACAAAGACAATAGGTGTCAGCTAAGAAGAAGATAAAAAACCACTTCTATTTTGTGGGTTTTTGGTTTGGTTTGGTTTGGTTTTTTGCTAATTGAAACAAAGGAAGCTAGTGAAAACTGTATTCCTAAACTAAAAGGAGAGAGGAGTGTTTTACAAGAAGAAATTTAATGAGTAGTATGGTTTTAATTAGACAACTATAAAAACAGAGAAATGTTGTATTAGTATACTGTGTACAAGGCCAGATGATGCTGACATTTTAGGAGGTTAAGAAAAGTGTGTAGTGCTCTAAAATAAAGGTATGAACAGAGACAGCAGTTCAGATAACTTCTTTAAGATTTGCACTGAGTATGCCTGGATAGTAATTTCAGAATTAATTTGAAGATGGCATTAGGTGCAGCATTAGAAAGTCAGACAGTCTTGCTGAATATGTTGGATAAAAATTCATTAGTTTCTATGTTTATGCAGTAACTGTGATAACTCTTAAAAATATATTGGCGACCAGTTAATTTTCTGGAGACTGAAACAAACAAACAAGTAACCAGTAGGCTGGTTTAAAAAATGGTGCATTGCTAAGGTATGTTTCTAAATTTTTCATTTGCTTTTTTTTTTTGGCAACACAAAATTTGAAATGCTTTTCAAAAAGAAATAAAATCTCAGGAACAAAATAGGTAAAAATTGCTCCAAAGTAATCTTTCCAGCTGATTTTGTAAAAATTATAATCATAGAATCACAGAATGTTAGGGGTTGGAAGTGACCTCAAAATGTTATCTAGTCCAAGCCCCCTGCCTGAGCAGAATAATAAAAACCATTCCTGTTTAATTGGAATTGAACCAATGTGGTTTGTATTTTTTATTCCTTTTAAGGGAATAAATTAAATGTCTGACTAAACAATCAAATGACAAGCCTACAATTTGTAACTGTGTGAAAGAAATAAACCTATTAGTAGATTAAAAAAATGGGTTAGTTCTAGTCCCAGAAAAAAAAAAGTGTCTTGGCTAAAGATGTTGGGAACAAAATACTTAGGAAAATTTTGAAGCTAAAGAGAGTTGAAAATACCCAGTTTGTCCCATAATTACCACTTCCTTCAGAATGACCTTTTTTTGTCTGAAGAATGTGCTGGATAAGCTTGCAGCTAGAAGTGAGCATATCCAGGATAGCTCATGGAAACAGCCATAGGGACGTTCCATACCCTAGGATATCATGCTCAGTATATAAACTGGGTGAAGTTGGCTGAGAAGGGCCAGAACGCTCAAGCATCAGTCACTGCACAGTGAGCATTGTGTAGTGCCTGTCTTTTCGTGGGATTTAACTTTTTAAAATAATTAATTTTTATTATATTCCTTTTCACTACTATTACTATTATGTTTTTATTATTATATTTCATATTATTTTAATTATTAAACAGTTGTTACCTCGGCCTACAAATTTTACTTTTTAAAATTCTCCTTCACATCTCACTGTGCAGGAGGTGTGAGTAAGTGGCTGTGTGGTGTTTAGCTGCTGTCTGGTATTAAACTACAACAAAAACAAGAAGAAAAAAGAAACAAAAGGAAAAATAAAAATTATTTGACAAGTTATATTTAAACAGGTTCAGGATATAAAAATGTACTAAATGAAAAACCTTTATATCACAACTATGTTACATAACATGTCCATGCTCACATATTTAATCACACACACATATGTCTCATGAGCTCACAAAGATACTATCGTTCACCACCAAAACTTAAGTGCTCCAAACTTTTTGCTTGAATTAAAAAAAAAAAAAAAAAAGGTTAAAATTTTAATTTGGAATGCTTTGGAGACTGAACTTTGTGGAGCTTCACACAGTGATTCAACATGTTAGTTTTTGGAGTCTGTGTTATTCTGCTTCCTGTTCTCTCAGGCTGCACTTCACTAAATAAAATATGTCACAGATAGTTCTTTGGCTCTGAAGCTAAGACACATAACATGACTCAGAGATTAATTTTATTCTATGCAAAACAAGGTATTTATACCAAGACTGCCTACTCTGAGTGGCTCTCGTGTTTTATTCTGTGATGCTTGTGAGCAATGACTGGGAGGCCACTGGCTGACATGATCTGAAACTGTGCTTAGGAAGATATTGACAATTCAGCTGCCTGGACAGTCATGAACTTGTGTCTATCGCTGACTTTGTTTTATTTGGTGTAAATGTATCCCTAATATCTTTTGCTTAAATATTTTTGTCATTATTCAGTTGATCTCATCTATCAAAATCTGCCTACCAGCATGGTAAAGATAAATCACTTTTGCATTGCTGGCAGCAAAGTATTCTTCTATCACATCACAACAATGACACCTGCTGCTTTTACCACTATGAGAAGCACACTTTCTTGTCTTTCCTCCCATTCTGAACAAAATATACGATAGTCTCTGTCTACAGCTTATCTGAAAATTGTCAGAGAGGAAAATGAGGCCTGGTTCACCAGTTTGCCTCTCTGTATTGACGTTTTGTCTGCATAACACTTTATGAGAGTAAGAATAGCAATGACTGCAGAGTAGTCATGCCTATATCCACCAGACAGCAAGTGCGATTTCCATAAACTAGTAGGCTCCTAAGAAGATCTTTTCTGCCTCATTGATCCTCAGGAAAACCAAGAAGTCTTCAGCTGTCAAAGGATACTTTTACCAACAAACCTACCTCATGAAATATTAGGGTGCAGAATGAGTCCAAGATACTTTCAAACTAGCCAACATTTACTGCAGCTACAAGAAGAATCTACCAGTAGGAAACTTTCAGTAAAAGTGATCACAGTATCACAGTACATTAGAGGTTGGAAGGGACCTCAAGAAATAATTGGGTCCAACCCCCCAGCCAAACCAGGATCACTTAGGGTAGTCCACAGAGGAATGCATCCAGCTGGGTTTTCAAAGTCTCCAGAGAAGGGGATTCCACAGCCTCCGTGGACAGCCCTTTCCACTGCTCCACTACCCTCACTGTAAAGAAGTTTCTCCTCATATTGAGGTGAAATCTTATATGTACAAGTTTGAACCTGTTGTTTTTTGTCTTATTACTGTGCGCCACTGAAAAGAGCCTGGCCCCCTCCACTTGACACCCACCCCTCAGATATTTACACACATTGATGAGATCCCCTCTCAGTCTTCTCTTCTACAGACTAAACTGCCCCAGGGATCTCAGTCTGTCGTCATAGGGGAGATGCTCAAGTCCCCACATCATCCTTGTGGCTCTCCATTGGATTCTCTCCAGCAGTACTCTGACTTTCTTGAACTGGGAAGCCCAAAACTGGTTGCAGTATTCCTGGTGTGGTCTCACCAGGGCAAAGTAGGGAAGTAGAAGAACTTCCCTAGACCTGATGGACACAGGATACCATTGTTTTTTTTGGCCACAAAGGCACATTGTTGTTCCATGGAGAACTTGCTGTCCACCAGCACTCCAAGGTCTTTCTCTGTGGAGCTGCTTTCCAGCAGGGCAGCCCCTAACCTGTACTGGTGCATGGTGTTATGCCTCCCCAGATGTAGGACTTGTCCTTACTGAACTTCATGAGGTTTGCCTGCACCCAGCTCTCCAGCCTGTCCAGATCTCGTTGGATGGCTGCACAGCCTGACAGTGTGTCAGCCAACCCCCCCAGTTTTGTATCATCAGAGAACTTGCTGAGGGTGCATTCAATGCCGTCATCCAGGTTGTTGATAAAAATATTGAACAAAACTGGACCCAGTACCAATCCCTGGGGGACACCACTTGCCACAGGCCTCCAAATTGACTCTGTGCCACTGATGACAACCCTTTGAACTCTGTTTTTGAACCAGTTTTCAATCCACCTCACTGACCAGCCATCTATGCCACATCTCCTGAGCTTTTCTATGAGGATGTTATGGGAGACAGCATCAAAAGGCCCTATCCTATTCAATATCTTTATTGATGACGTGGATGAGGGGATTGAGTCCACCATCAGTAAGTTTGCAGATGACACCAAGTTAGGAGCAGGTGTTGATCTGTTGAAGGGTAGAACGGCCCTGAAGAGGGACCTGGCCAGGCTCAATGGGTGGGCAGAGGCCAATGGGATGAGCTTTAACAAGGCTAAGTGCAGGGTTCTACACTTTGGCCACAACAACCCCAAGCAGCACTACAGGCTGGGGACAGAGTGGCTGGAGAGCAGCCAGGCAGAAAGGGACCTGGGGGTACTGGTTGATAGTAGGCTGAACATGAGCCAGCAGTGTGCCCAGGTGGCCAGGAAGGCCAATGGCATCCTGGCCTGGATCAGGAATAGTGTAGCCAGCAGGACAAGGGAGGTTATTCTTCCCCTGTACTCAGCACTGGTCAGGCCACACCTTTAGTACTGTGTCCAGTTCTGGGCTCCTCAATTCAATAGAGATGTTGAGGTACTGGAACGTGTCCAGAGAAGGGCAATGAAGCTGGTGAGGGGTCTGGAACACAACCCTATGAGGAGAGGCTGAGGGAGCTGGGGTTGTTTAGCCTGGAGAAGAGGAGGCTCAGGGGTGACCTCATTGCTGTCTACTACTACCTGAAGGGAGGTTGCAGCCAGGTGGGGGTTGGTCTCTTCTCCCAGGCAACCAGCAGCAGAACAAGAGGACACAGTCTCAAGTGGTGCCAGGGGAGGTACAGGCTGGATGTTAGGAGGAAGTTCTTCACAGAGAGAGTGATTGCCCATTGGAATGGGCTGCCCAGGGAGGTGGTGGAGTTGCCGTCCCTGGAGATGTTCAAGAAAGGACTGGATGAGGCACTTGGTGCCATGGTCTAGTTGATTGAATAGGGCTGGGTGATAGGTTGGACTGGATGATCTTGGAGGTCTCTTCCAACCTGGTTGATTCTATGATTCTATGATGAAGTCAAGATATATGACATCCACTGCTCTTCCCTCATCTACCCATTTGGTCATCATTTCATAGAAGGCTATCAGATTAGTCAGACAGGATCTCCCCTTGGTAAATCCATATTGGCTACTCCTGATAACCTTCTTGTCTTCCATGTGGTTAGAGATGACCTCCAGGATGAGCTGCTCCATCATCTTTCCAGGAATGCAAGTGAGGGTGACTGATCTATAGTTACTTGGGTCCTCCTTCTTGCCTTTCTTGAAGACTGGAGTGACATTTTCTTTCTTCCAGTCATCAGGCACCTCTCCTGTTTCCCACGACTTTTCAAAGATGATGGAGAGAGATTCAGCAACAGTATCAGGCAATGATGAAAAGGCAAAGCAGTTAAGAAAAATATGTGCTGTAGAAAAACTGTGCACATAGTTTCATCAATCCAGGGAAGAAAAATTATTACTTTTGGAAGGGATAATCTCTTATGAATTGTGTGTTTTCTTGGTGAAATTAAAACCTAAAAATTAATTTGAGGATTTTTTATTATAATTTTGTATTTTGAGAAAATGCCCTGCTCAACCTAAAACAAACTCATCATCCCATATTTCCATTTGATTTTCTCATTTATTATGCTTGGTAAGGTAAAGCCCCTGGGAAAGAATAATTTATTGAGACCCAAAATAAAATACATGAAAACTAAAAAAAAAAAAAAATTAATATCTTCAGCTTTAAGGCAAATGTGATATTTACTATAGAAAATAATCTTTTCTAGAAGGAGATGCATGTCATTGGGCATGGATGCAAAGGCACTGACAGTTGAGGGGCTTCAGATGGGGGGGACTCTGTAGTGAGAGGCTGGAGCAGCCCTGTGCCAGACACAGCCAGATTCAGATGATTTCAGAAGACACACAAAAGGGCATGACTGAGTCCAGCAGCCAAGACAGTAACCCATTGGAGGAAAAAAAAAAATATTTCTCAAAATTGTATTCTATTTGTGATTGGTAATGAATTAAATTCATCTTTCTCAAGTCTAGTCCATTTCACCTGTGACTCAAATAGATATGTGATCACCCTATCTTTATCTTGACCCACAAGCTCCTCTACCTTACATTATTCCTGGTCATTTTCAGAAGGTGAAGTGAAAGAGCAGCTGGGTGGGCACATGGCATCCAGCCAATGTCAACCCAGTACAATATATTAAATTTGTCTACATTCAGAAATTATGTTAAAAACATTATTTGCTCAATACTTCCATCTGGCCAACACCATAAATAAATAAATAAATAACAAAACAAACAAAACCATCTGAATGCCAACCCATTAAAAAAAATTAAAAATCCCAAATCCTCATAAACTTCTAAAGATTGTAAAAGGCTAACTGAAAAAAAAAGAAAAATTTTGGAGCCAGCTTGCTAAGTGTTACTGTATTACTGATAAAAACACAGATCAATGAACTAATCCAGGAAATAATGAAGTTGTTTTATGCAAGCAACTATTACCTTCCTGATTTAACATTTGAAGCACAAGATGATTAAAATTCTATCAAATAGTTTGCATAGTAGAAAGACAAAATGGGATTAATCTCACTTAACTGTAGCCATCTGAATATTAGCTGCTTGTGTAAGAGACTTGGCTACTCTCGTTCTACATGAAAGAGAAAAGATAGATATTCCCAGAAGGTGGCTCAGTTCATTCTGAAATGTTTCTAACAGGAGGAAAGACCTGACAGAGAGTCTTATCTAATTTAACCTACCTTTTTATACAGGAATTCATTCTACTGCACAACTCAGTCTGGAGGAGAGAGACTTGTTCTTATACATTCCTGTATTGTGAAATTAAGGCACAGACGATGTCAAATATAAAAAACAAGGCTATTTATTAAAGATAAAGTAAACAGAACAGAAGGGAAGAAAGAAACAAATGGAGAAAGAAAGGAGGAGAAGGAGCAGGAAAGGAATTATATTATATTATATTATATTATATTATATTATATTACATTATATTATATTATATTATATTATATTATATTATATTATATTATATTATATTATATTATATTATATTATATTATATTATATTATATTATATTATATTATATTATATTATATTATATTATATTATATTATATTATATTATATTATATTAACCTCTCCACCCCAAGACGCTTTCTTTGGCTGGAGGAGGTCTGAGGAAGGGTGCTGCTGCTTTGGCTTGGAGGACATGAGGGAGAGGGAGAGATGTCCCAGGATTTGTCCTTGTCAGCTTGTGCTGTCCTTGGCCAGAAGAGGGGAGGGAGAGAGAATCCATGATGTTTTTCCCTTCTCTGAGCAGCCTCCAGCATGTAGTGTTTTTCAGTGGAGGTCTTCTCTCTTCTCCAGGAGTTCTTCTTTTCTTCTTACAAAACTTAGGGCACAGCATGGTCCTTTGGTGGTGGTGGTAGGAGAGAAGTGTTCTTGGGCTGCTGCTTCCTGGCTGCAGGTGATATTTTCTCCCACAAAAGCTGGTATGGCTCAGTGTCTTTTATTCAGTTCTTTAAAGCGCAGCTTCCTCCTGGCCCACACCCTAGTCACACTTATGCGTATGCAACTGCACTATCTGGTGGGCAGAGCTGATATATCAGGCAGGTCATTCACAGCAATCTTATCTTTTGTTGGACATTCCAAAGAGTTTTTACCATCCCCTCCCTGGGCAGCTACTGTCTGGTGAGCAGATCTTATCCTTTGCTGGAACATATCTCAGTTCTTGATACAATCACAAGGTGATTTGCATCCAGACAGGATTCCTACAACAACCTCAAATTGATTTTTTTTTTCCACAATATTTAAGTTTTATTTTTGATATGCCAGTTAAATTAATCTGAAATTTGTTTTTAATTCATGTAGATTCATTAGTTTCAAAAAAACCCTCAATTTAGTATTTACAATATAGCTTTCTATGTGTGATCTACAGGTCGGAGTTCCATTATACTCAGGAAAGACAGGATACTCTGCACCTGGTGCAATTTGATGTGTTCAAATATATCAAGACTTCTGGGACAGGCCAGTAGGACAGTGGACATATTAGAAGTAAATAACATTCTGATGCTAAAGGTCAAGTGTTATACCCTGAATCTTCTCTTTCAGATGGTATTATATATGTGTGTTTAGGCAAATAGGTTGGATTTCCTGCTGATAAGGAGATATCTACTCAATAAGCTCATAAATTTAGATGCTGAAATGTGATACTTGAAGAAGAGAAAAAAAAAGTACCTTATTCACAGATGACACACTCCATTCTTCTCCAATGGAAAATGTAATAGCTATCATGTTTAATAGTGCTGCAATTGATATAGCTGCATTTATATAGGGCAGCTTAACTCACATATATTTGTAATAACAATATTCTGAACCTGGTAATAACATCTGGTTGCAGCCATAATGCTAATGAAACAACTAAGTGAAAATTCAGACATGGACAATGTGATGGGAGTCAACGTGCATAGTTGTTTTTAAATAGCATAGTGTTTCTCCTTTTCCAAGAAAGTCTAAAATCCTTTTCCAAGATATTAGATTTTCTGAGAAGTAAAAAGCAGTGAATGACACCGTTTTTGTGCTGGTGACATGATCCCATCTTACAATTTTGTATGGCAAAAATTGTCTAGGTACTTATCTCATTGGAAGATTACTGACAAAACATTAATGAGAGGATCACAATCATACTGGTAAAGTAAAAGAAAGAGAAAAATGAGAAGAGCAATGTCAGTCTATTTCAGAAAAGTCTATTACAGAACATGCAATTCAAGAGCAGATGTAAAGTACTCTTATCAGACGAAAAATGCTACACAACTGCAAGATAAATGAAAGTATTACTAGGTATTACCTCAGTAGAAAACATGAAGCAGCATAGATTTCCATGAAAACATGACATAAGTCTTCTTGAGAATTAAACAGATACGCACCTAGATTGCCTGTTTGAGTACACTCCTCACAAAATTATGGGGACATATCTTCAGGTCTCTAAGGACTCATGTCTTTCCAGCATGGAATTACTTGCAGCATGGACTGGGAGGGGACAATCTTATGCCTCTAGCCATCTCATGTGTAAGGCAATAAGATCTGGAAGAAGAGAGAAGTTGATGCCCCTCCACAGACACTCTAGATTTTCTCACATAAAGCTCAAACACAATCTGCCACAGGACAGAAGGGACACGTGAGCTGCTTGCATTTAGCTGGTGTATTTGGGCAGCTTTGTGTATTGGAAGCAACCAGGAATTCAGTCTGCTACGAAGATGATCAGAGGGCTGGAGCATCTTTCTTATGAAGAGAGACTGAGAGAGTTGGGGCTGTTCAGTCTGGAGTGGAGAAGGCTCTGAGGTGAAATTCTTGTGGCCTTCCAGTATCTGAAGGGGGCCTACAAGCAATGTGGGGAGGGACCTTTTAGGATATCAGGTAGTGATAGGACTAGGGGGAATGGAATAAAGCTGGAAGTGGGGAGATTCAGACTGGAAGTGAGGAAGAAGTTCTTCCTCATGAGAGTGGTGAGAGCCTGGAATGGGTTGTCCAGGGAGGTGGTTGAGGCCCCATCCCTGGAGGTGTTTAAGGCCAGGCTGGATGAGGCTCTGGCCAGCCTGCTGCAGTGTGAGGTGTCCCTGCCCATGGCAGGGGGGTTGGAACTAGATGATCCTTGTGGTCCCTTCCAACCCTGACTGATTCTATGATTCTATGATTCTAAGTAAACTCTCTCAGCCATGAGGAAGATTCACTCAATTCGATCAATATTATGTTCCTGACAGAAATTTGTCTTTGTTGTTAATTTTGTGACTCTAACAGCATTTTTACTTCTGTAGCTTTTGTGGCAAAAATTACACATTTCAGAAATTCTCAATAATGAGGCTTGTTACATTTCTGGAAATATAAAATAAATAAAAATAAAACACTGCAGTAATATAAGAGTAGATAAAACCATAAACCTATTGTCTTCATGATTTATAGTTTCCTGGGATTTCTTCTTTTCTGAAAATCCAGCCTATTCAAACTTTTCTTACATTTAATTTTAGTGTAGCTGAGCAGCTGTCATTCTGCATGGTTATTTTATAACCAGTATTTGCTGTCTACACCTAGGTATGCTTAGCTGGTAAATACCTGTTATGTTTCAACTTCAGTTTTCTGCTTTTTGTATAAGAGGACATTTCCATTATCAACAAAATACAGAAGAACACAGAGTCTTGTTATGTACATGTACATCAGATGTGTGTAATTTTCCATAACCATAAATAAAAGCTTGAATAACCTTGATCTTCTATTCTGTCATATTGTTTTTAAGCTGATGTAACACCATTGACATCAATGGACTTACCCCAGTATGAAATTGGTGTAATGGAGTGGAAAATCATTGCCCAAATCTCTAAGGGGGTATTCAAAGTTCTCTTTACTGTAAGCTGTGTATTAGACTGGAAGATCCATAGTTTATATTTCCATGTTTTGATGTGTATATCAAATGATGAAGAATTGCAAAACACTCCAAATGGGAAGCTATTCATAACCTTTCTTAATTACGCATGAAATATTTCAGTTTAAAATCGTCATTTTCACTGTATATTTAAGTATCTACTCAATGTCATGATTAATTTTAACTTTGGAAGAAAAATATGATACCTAGCAATTTAATTTGATATTATACACTCCTAAAGTCAGCACAATTTGTTGAAATTTAAATGAAATGAGTTGGGTTGTTTTTCAGCTTAATAATATGTGGAAAGGGAGCTCCATTTGTGACCACCTTTTATAAAACCACTTAGCAAACAAGACCAAGATTTCATAAGCTTAAGTATTCATGTAAATATCAGTCTTAGTTAACTCTTAAATTAGTAACAATATGCATGTCTTTGTATTTTTCAAGCAATTTCCCTGAGATAAGCCAGATTAAACTGTCCCTAATTATGAGATCAACATGTGAATATCAAGCAGAAAATAAGGATATTATGTTTTATACATACTTCCTATGAATTTCTGTTACAAGATTATGAAAATGCAAACCACAAACCACTTTTTTGTTTTGTTTTGTTTAAAGCAAAGTGACACATACCTTCGTTTTCCTCTCAGCTCTGAAAAAGTGAATCCAGCATTCAAAGCAAAAATGATAATTGGGCAGAATTGCATTGGTGGAAATTGTTGATAACAATGTGGGTTTTGACCACCTTGTGAAATGTTCTTACTGTTAGGAAGAGCTTTGCAAAATCAGTTGTATATAGTTTCTTTTATTCTTTCATTATTTCATATTAAAAAGAGGCAAGATCCTGTTTTATGGCTATCAGTGAATAAAACATTTCCTGAATACTTTAACTTCCTTAAGAAGGCAAACATTTATTTCCTACTATTTTTTTCTTTCAGCCCTCATTCTCACACAGAAAGCACGGTACTCTTGATCACTTCCATTTAAAAATTCTTCAATTCGTTTCTTATACACTGTGTTTTTAACTATTGGTAAGAAAATACTTGCTTAAGCAAAAGAAAGGTATAGTTAAAGTAAGAAGAGCCAAACCAAAAATCTTCTGTGATTTCCTTTTGTAAAATATCAGATAGAAACAACAATATGACAGTATTCCACAGACAACGGTTTGATGTGGGGATACTTTGCATGTACTAAATACAGAAGATTTCATTCCCAGTCTCCTGTGGCTTGTCAAGTCATTTTATCCTGGAACTGTGCTATCACATCAGAATGATCTGTTCATTTGTAGTCCCACTTCTGTGTTTGTTTCATGGCAGAGGAGTGAGGACACAATGGGCAAAGCAGCAGAGGCTGATGTTACTGAGGTGCTAACTTGATTTGTTAGCATCAGAAATGACTCTGGGGAAAAGTTTCTGTTAGAGCTCTGCAGAGAATTATTTACCTCTTGCCAGCCATTCATAATGATATATCTCTGCTGACTTTGTTTTCAGATAGTATTTATGGCTGATATTCAAACTGGGTGTTTCCTATTCTTCCAGCTTGCTTCCAGAACAGCCCAAAGTTAGATTTCAATAGGGATTGTGGTCCTCTTTATGAATTGCACTGAACTGGGATCATCATATTCTTAATTGTCTGCATCTGAAAAGTTCAGTAATTTCAGTTGGCATTTTCCTTGCCTAGAGATTTAGACCTGGGTCCTAATTAACTATTTCAATTTAGGGTCTGTGTCTTATCTTGATTAAGAATATCTGGAAGAGAAAGATTTGTTTTCTTTAGATAAGTTTCTTATTTTATCTTCACATTCTTTGAATTTAATTCATTTTTGCATTAATCTTTATTTAATGACTGGGGGTTTTTGTCAATAGCTACAGAATATCTTTATTAAATTAAAATTACCTCTGTAGTACTTTCCTACTTCTTACTTTTCATCACTTTCATAAGTGTACATATCAGTCAGGTATCAGTAGATTCATCTTTTAAACCCAGTTTTCCGTTCTGTCCTTGTAAAATTGATGGCAACTATTATCAACTACTTATTGAAAAGAGGTGTAATGAAGATTTTGATGTGGTGTTTGCATATTTGCTAAAATTACGTATATCTGCTATGGTCTCTGGGAACATTACTGTTTATTTACTCTACTAGCAAGATTCTTTCTTCATTAGTTGGTTTCCTTTTTTTAAATTTCATTAATCTGTTAAAACTATCCTGAATGCTGCTCTACTGCTTGATTAAGGCAAACTAGTACTGTTCTGAATTGTTCCAGCAGCAAAGTGCAGTGAAAGAATGTCTGCCTACTTATTAATGAATTTTAGTCTGCATGTGCTAACCTAATTCTATACATCTTTGAGACTTAAATTCGTGTCCCCTTCTTTTTTGGGCTGTGCTGGAATAAAAATTTTTATTACTCAGTTTTTTCACACTACTCACTAGCTGGCAGTCATCCTGCAGCTTTTCAGTTACTGCCATTTTTCACGTGAATGTTCCATGGGCAAAATCTGCTGTATCGGTTCAAATTTCTTAATTAAACTGTTCAAGCCAGACTGCAACAGACCAGAGAGTGCTCTGACACAGTGATGCTGGCAAGAGTGTGTGTAGAATTACCCCTAGCAAGGGACAAGTGATGTGCAACTGGGAAGGCAATTATTTTTCCATTATTCTAGTGGATTTTACTTTGGTCAAACCTTGTTTTGATATTACTAACCTTTCTAACTTAGTCTACTCATGATTAGGACAATTCTAGAAATCCCCATCAGCTGTACTGTACTTTATGGGGACTAACTGATTTCAGCTGGACTATTTATAAACACAGACATCTATTTAGACAGCTAAGTAAGAGCTGGCATAACAGAGCTTTAGCAGATGTCCAAATTTGAAGATGCTGGGCCTAGTTTCTCCCTTCTACTAGAATGTCACTGAAATAAAAACTAGTACAATCAGAAACAAAACCTGACCTTCTTATCATGGGATATTTAGCAAAACGTTATTTTTTTTTTTCACTTTACTTTGATTCTGATTATAGGGTTTCTTTTAACAGAACAATCAAAACCCTATTTTAATATGTGTATCAAGGTATAAGTAAAGTGTTTATTTTAAAAAAATTGCTAACTTTTGAAGCTGTCATTAGGTGATCATAAATTAATCCTTTTCTAAAGGAGTTGGTTCAATAATGTGTTTTTAGAAGACTGTGATATTAAAAATGCATCATACAGAAAAAAAAACTAATAACTGACAGAGGTCACAGTTACATGAAAAAGAATTGAAAAATGGAAGAACATAAGAAAGAAAGAGCCACATGCAATCATGAAGGAGACAGATACATCAGTGTAAAGTTGTCACAGTTCAACTCAGGATCAAGCTGGCTGCAGGAATCATCATAAATATCTGACATGTTGAGGTTAAAGAAAGTATCTGAGCATTACAATGACTCAGTAATAGAACAAGATTTGAGCATACAGATTTGCTGAATACTTAACATTGCTGGATTTTTCCAAATAATTGATAACTACCAACAGTTTACCATTTTGTTTTCTTGTTTTCTCATTTCCTCTAAAGAGGTCAGGGCTTTAAAATTATTTGATTCTTAATTCGATTTTACTAGTGGCATTTGTAAAGGATGACTAATTTTAAAGAGGAATTTGATTCAGTATTCTGATTTCATATGATAATATATCATCTAACATTTAAACACCAAAATTATTTTGGAAGATTTCAAGTTAATATATTTTGCTTATGCAAAGTCTAAAGCTAGAAATCTATGAATGTTTTTGTAGTATGATGGTAATATGAAAATACATTAACAAATGAATAAAGCAACTGAAAATATTTCATCTTTAAATGTAAGATAGTGTAATGTCAGAACAAGATACCGGTTAATGTACATTACAGCTCAGTAAATCTTGTTTTTTCTGAAATTAGAATTTTGTACAATGGTAAGAAATACATCAACTATACATTGAAAAGATTTTTTTTATTGTTTCTGCTGATCTGCATACTCCAAAAACTGTTTAAGGTTATAAATGTCTTTATTAAAATTACGATTTCAACCTAATTTATTTAACAAGAATTGTAATGTATTCTGCCCTTTGATCTCTTTGCTTGAAATGCTGCCTGTTGTTCCATTATTCCACCATCCATTTGCAGATAACAATACATCAGAACCTTTTTCTTGCTGCAGAAACAATGCCCTTTATTTGAGAAAGGACATTGTTTTGACAGATAAAGTAGGCATTTGATAAATTGGAACAGGTTCTGAATTATTTTGAGGGGAATGTGTGCTACATCTGTCTGCTGATTTTCCACTGAAGCAGTGCTTAACTTTCTTGTCTGTTTGTGATTTATTGAGCTGCAGAAAAGGTTAGGAAAATTTCATGGCTCTTCTCTTATAATTTGTAAGTGAATCAAAAAACATTTGTTACTGTTTATGATGCTCAAAAGACAGGATTACCCCAAAACATTTATCCACAACAAAGGCTGTAGTGACAACAACAAAGTTAAACAAAATAATGATCTTCTAAATTATTAATAATACAAACACAAAACAGAAAACAGATTCAGCTGTTGAAATGTGTGTAATGTTAATAATGCTTTGAGAGTCTATTTAGACACATATTTTAAAGGGGAAATTAATGTAAAAATTACCAGTATTAAAGCAGGTAATTACAAGGAGTCTTATACATATACCTTTCCAAAATACTCCTATAGTTTAGTAACGTTTGTTAAGAACTTCTCACGAATTAATGTGAAATCTTGAACACAGAGAAGTAAAAAGATTTACATTATTCAGCATTTAGATGTGAATTTAATTGCTGGAACAGACATTATTTTTTGTTGTTTGAGACATTCTAGGGGGTTCTGTCTGACTTCTAAATGGAGAGGCTGTTACATATGATCTTCAATAATCTATTGCATTTCAAATAATATGCCTGTATTTAGGTAATTAAACAGAGTTGTAATAATGAAATCCAGTTTCAGATTGTTGATCCTAACATTTTGCTGTTTCAATGTAGATGTTGACTGGTGAGTTGTTTTTCAGCTCCAATTCCAATGTAATCTGTTGACCACTGTAAGACAAAGATATTCAAAATCTCCATATAGTCATCTGAATATTGTTGTTTACTGTCATGTTAAACTTTTTAATATGTTAGAATTATCTATACTGAGTAAGGAAGTTAAAAAAAAAAATCCACTCTGTTCTGAACCAGCAGCCTCAGGCCAGGTGGAATACCATAGAGTATTTCAGATGAAACTGTCTGCTTGCCCTGTCACTCCTGTGCATCTGCTTTTGACTACTTCATGATTTGTAAATGGCATGAGACAGCACTGCAGAATCTGCAGATGAATGAAGCTCTATTACTTGCTCTGAAAAAAATGTCAAGGAGAGTGTCAGTTGATTAAACATGGATGTCCAATACCATTCAAGATTCCCAGTGTCCTGTTTGGCATCCAGCTCTTGCTTCAGAGAAACATTCACCTCCCATAGGTCATTTTTAATTTCTACCCTTCTTGCATAAGAGGTCTTACTTCCTCAGGGCAATAAGCACCTATCTGAGCACCCAAATCCAACTCTGATTTCTCTCAGTGGAAAAAGAAGTGTGCTTCTTCTGAAGGACAACTTATCCCACACAGTTAAGTACTTATTTTAGGATGGGATTAGTAAAGCTTCAGAATACAGAGAAAATCTATATGACTATTATGTTAATTATCTGCCTTACTGATGATTGAAGCTGGAGGAAATTACTAGTTTTATTTTATCTGTATGAAAATAATTTTTATGGTTTCTATTTTCATCTCTTTTTCTGCTTTTTTTTCTTCAATCTCCTTATATTAGATGATGTGCAACCATATAATGAATACTAGACACATGCAAAAGTATAGAGCAAAGAATACTGATGTCTTCAGTATTCACAAAGCATATCCCTTTGATTCAATGAAACTCAGCTTCTTTTTAACACTTAACCTTCAAAAGTTAAACTTGCTTGTTTGCTTTCTTCTTCTTCCATCAAATTTTTGCTGTTGGCATAACTCCCATTCTGTACATATTTAAAAATTCTTTGCATCATTGTCTTGATGATATCAGGTCTATTTTGATGCAACTATAAAATCAACTTGTTGAATTATTCATTATTCAGAGTTTCTAACATTTTCCTATTATATCAGACAAATGACGCTTTTCAGTGTTCTGTCAAATGCTGGGACAGATATTTGTTTAGGCAAATGTTCATTTTACTAGCTTTATCTAAAACAGTTACCTTAAGCTAATTCTAATTTTAATATCTCTGTAGTCAGTGGAAACAGATTAGCTTATGAAAAATTCTACACAGAAGACTGATGCCTGTTGAAAACACCAAAGATATATCAGGCTCTGAAAACATGTATGTCTATTGACCATCACAATAGTCTCAGAATTACACATTCTACTAGACCAGGTTGCTCAAGGCCCCATCCAAACTGCCTTTGAACACTTCCAGAGTAGGAGTGTTCATCTTGCATCATAAGATGTATCTTAAGACAAGTACATAAAGCAGTGCATTTTTTGAGCAAATATTTGGGTGGGTGTGAAGGTTGATGACGTTTGTGGCCTACTGCTTGATGAAGTATGTGTGATGAAGTTAGGTCTTCTAAATTGAATGGGAAAGACCTAAGTACTAAGAATTCCATTCCTAGCTCTTATCACAAGTGTAACTTTTCCTTCCAGAAGGAATTATGCACATGGCACACTGTTGTATTAAACTTTCCACTGCGCGTTTTTGTTTGCTTATTTGCGTTCCTGCAGAAAGAACCAATATGGCCATATCTTATACAGGGGAAGCATATGTGGGATTGTGTTCACTGGTGGATGTAAATTCAGTAGTTATTATCCATCTGGGATTTGGTTTTGCTACCAGTTTGTTTTCCCATTTGACAATGATTGCAAACAACTGGCAAAGTGACGTGATGCTCCTCACAGGTTTAAGTTAAACAGTTACGCTGTAAATGCCTGATCACATTATAAATTATTTATTTGTTGCTTGACATCAAAAAATTGAGTGTACTCAGTTGTTCCCAGTGTTGACAGCTGCTATGGAACAGATAAGATACATTGGCAAACCATACTGTACAGAAACAGGAAAATATTTCTTAAGTTTCAGGATGTCTGTCTGCCCTCAAGCAACAAAAACTTCACTCAATAATAATACATAAAAATCTCCTGTAACTTTTAAATTATGTTTTTTTCCCAAAACTGTCTTTTTTTTAAAATGAGTGTGAGTACCTGGTGGCATTTTATTTATAATATATTGGCCAATTTGTACAATATGATAATCACAGTTGTATTGATGATGACAAAAAAAAAAAAAAAGAAATTGGTGAGTCAGAAGAGTATACAAATACTGTTACCAATGGCAGAAATGTGAGATAGAAGATTCTTCTTTTTGAATTATGGGAGAAGAACACAATGTGATAGTAATTGAGGTGAAAGAAATAATAGAAATGAACAGCTGCAAGGAACTTTGTACTGAGCTTATGTGACAAGGTTTTGATAGTAGATGGGCTGCAAGGGTGGTTTATATGAGAAGATCCTAGAAGCTGCCCCCATCTCAGAGACAGTTTCAGCTGACTCCAAAATCATCCCAAAGCAGTCCAAAATGGAGACATCCAGCTGGTAACATCTCTACGATAACATATTTATGAAAGACTAGAAAATGCTACATGGCAGCTGTGACTGAGAGGAATGAGACAATAAGAAACAGCCCTGCACACACCAAGGTGGGAGAAGGAGAGGCAGGAGCTGCTCCAAGCACCAGAGCACAGATTGCCTGCAGCTCATGGAGGAACATGTCAATGCAAGTAGAGGAGGCCATAGTGGAGCAGGCAGATGCACCCTGAAGAAAACTGAAACCTGTGAAATGAGAAAGTGGCTTGGTGGGCCTCTGGCAGCCAGCCAAGGTTAACTCATCACAGGTTTTCAAATCAAAAGGAAAGTGTGTTTTCCTAAATAATCATTCATATTGTCAAGGTTTTTTGCAGATGTGGGTACAACTACCAAGAGCAGCATTTACAGAATCACAAAATGCCAGGTTGGAAGGGACTCCAGGATCATCTGGTCTAACCTTTCTAGGTGAGAGTATAGCCCAGCACCCTGCCAAGCTAAGTCTCAAAACTGTCCAGTGTAGGGGAATTCACTACTTCTACTGCAAGATTATTCCAATATCACAGTATCACAGTGTATCAGAGGCTGGAAGGGACCTCAAGAGATATCTAACTGTTCTCATTGTGAAAAATTTCCTGTGTGTTTACTATGTGTTCTAAAGCTCTGGAATTTAAATCAGAGGAAAAAAACCAACAACTAACTGTATTGCACTCCAGGAATATATTCTAACAAAACTTTTACAATAGCTACTGTAATATGTTTTGTACACATTTATTTACAGTATATTCTGTGTGGTAGGCTTTCAATTCACATTATATTTGAGGTGAAAACCATAAAAAAAAAAAAAAAGAGAAAAGCCAATCCATTCTCAAGCAAATACATTCCCTGCTGTGGATCAATTTCTGTGCACAGGTATGGTTAAGAGGCATTCATCAATCAGACCTTAAGGGAAATATTTCTTTCACCATTGCTGTTTTACTGACAGAAAAGTTACTGAAGCATTTGAAGGGTACAGGGGTAGGGGATTCCCAAGTAAACACATGTCAGTAAAGTCAACAAAAAGTTCATGACAGTGAACTACAAATATATACATAAATCCATTAAATTCTTGATACATGAAACCAGGCATTGGAGAAAACCCCTACTATGTTAAATGCTAGACATTTACTAATTTAATTGAAGACTCTCAACATTTTCTCAAAATTAAAGACAAATATTTCAGTTTTTCAGTTTTTCAGTTCAATTTTCTTCTTTTTAGTCCCCCTAACTGTACCTCTTAGCTGAATTTGTCTTGAATTTGCACATATTTTTGTTCGATATGATTTTTATTTAGAGAAGAGGGAGGAACAAACTGCCTACAGTTTTGATTTCATTGTGTTTAAACCAAATCAAACCAAAACATATCCTTTAATAAGGAACTTAGTTCTTTCACTAGCTATATTTACTTAAACTTCTAGTAGAAATTGCCATCCTCTGGCAGCTGTGCCAATGAAATAGAGATTTGTCTGTTTCTTACACATTCCTAAATGTAGTAACAGAGATGCAAGAATGCATACCATGTTAACAGAAATGGCAGAGGACAGGATATGTGTGAAGAAGCAAGAACAGGAACAGCTGAGTCCTGGATACACCTTCCATTCATTCTCTGTCACTACTGCCTAGGGATGGTAGCTGCTGTCAGTAGAATGAGGAAAATAGGTAAGACGTTTCAAGCAGGATACACTGTGAGCAGGCATAGAGGTGAAGTGGTGGGAGAAAAACAAAACAAACCCAAACCCAACCAATTAAAAAAACCCCAAAACCCCAAAATGAACAACAAAGAAACACCACACAAACAAACAAAACCCACAAAAAACCCAAACCCAAAACAAAACCCAAAACAAAACCCAAACCACATAAAGCTCCCTTAAGATAACAATAGCAACACAAAACCCCTACATCATACTTCCATTCTTTAGCTAACACAGTTCATGGTATCATACAGCAATAATGCATGAATCATAATAGTGAAATTCAGTTTCAAAACATACATGTTACTACACTGGTGTTTTGGATGGCTAAGGCATAGGAGCCTTTTTCTGCTGTTTGTGAGTTGTCATCCTAAAACTTGCTCAAGACTGCCTGCTCACCTTGCTCTGCACTGGTTTTCTGAATGTGTGCTGAAATAATGAAGGCTAAATCTTCTTTTTACTTTAAGTGACCTCTGTACTTAATCTACAACCAAGTGGTATTAAAGTGACTTATTTTATAAAATATCCTGATGAATGAATAATAAATGACTTATGTTCAAAGGCAGAGGAATATTCAGAAGGAAGCAAGTGACTGTAGAGCTGGTAATGTGATATTATGGTTAGGGCTGGAATGACATTTGCATTCTAAGCAGCATTTTCCAAATGCTCTTCATTTCATTACCTGTCAGGAGGACATTTTTCATGTTTGTTCTGCCTCTCAACATAGTATTTTGGAAAGACTGGTAAAATTCCACTAAGCTATAGTTGAGAATTTCATATTGAAAATGTATTTTCACTAGCTAGGGAATTATTCAGAGTTATCTTTCATTCTCAGTTAAACCAATCTATTTTATTTAGAATTCTTTAAGGACTAGTTCTAGGAAACTAGTGAGCTTTTAATGAGGTCGATATTAGTAGAAGTACACACACTATTTCAGACTAAGTTTGCCAAGGGCTTAGTACAACTTCCCATGCTTTGTTTCCTGACTTTTAATTTTGGAAACACTTGGAAAAAAAAATTCACACACATAAGGATGCCTTGTCTCCCTGCATATCAATGTGCAATTTATATAGGAGAATGAACATGCAACATCTGGCATCAAATAAGGATGACAAAATGAAAATGAACCATATTTTGCAGACTCACTGAACATTACAGCTTTTTATAGCTCAGGTCATAGCAATGGAATACATCCTTCCATTATCAACTTCTCCATTGACAGAGTGTCAAAGGTTTTCTTAGTATCAGTATGTTCTGTTGGCTTGGTTTTTTTATTTCTCAGTTTGCTTCCTAACCAAGAGAAGGGTGAATAGTGCAGACCTGTGAGGAGCAGGTCAGAAGGAAAAATTGCAGCATGTTAAGGAGGGACAGTTAAATCTGTCTCCACATCCTAACTGCCTATACCACTTGTAGAAGATGCCACCACAGGAACAGAAAGAGATGATTTGCTTTTCAGCATTTTTTTGAACTTAGAGCCAGTCACATTACAGTAAGCTAGTACTGAACTCAAGTTTCTTTAAGACATTACCTGCAAATAAGAAAAATATTTTCATCCAGCTGCCCTTGCCATAGGGCCAGCAGCCTCCAAGAACTGGCTGGAGCAGATACATGAGATGTAAAGTGCTTTAGTTTAATCCACAGCCAAATTTGTGTCAACACTGTTAATGTAAATTGTCACAACTCCATTCAGGTCACCAGCAGCGGATTTAAGCACACAGATCTAAAAAAATACCAACCAACCAACCAACCAACCAATCAAAAAGGCAATAAGCCCCCACAGACAAAACAAAAGCAACCAACAAAACAATCCCCCAAACAACAACAAAAACATCCCCAAATCAAGCAAAAAACAACCAACCAAACAAAAAAACCCAAAACAAACAACAACAAACCCCCCCCAAAACCCAAAAAAAACAAAATCAAAAGAGGAAAGCTAGAACACTTTTTGTTATCCTCAAGCTTAAATTTCTTTAAAACCAGATTATTCCACTGCAGTCGATGGAGAATGAAAGAAGAAAAAAACTTTGAGACCTATCTGATTTATAGAATCTTTTTATTATTATTATTTTCACCACTCTGTAAGCTGTCATCTGATAAAATCTATTGTCTATTTGTCTATTACAAGAAGAAATACTTCTCTTGCAAACTGTTACCATCAGACACTGTGAAAAACCCATGAGACATTAACTGCTCAAAAGAAAATAATTTAAAATCATCTCACTCTGAAGACTGATAGGGAAGCTATGATTGTGATTATAAATTACTGATAATGATTAGATTTTCAGCACTTATCTCATAGTAACTTTAAACCAGATAATCATTTAGAAAAGAAAAATTTGGGTTTAGTCATATATCTCTACAACATTATCTTGGCTTTCTTTTTCTAGACTTTATCTCTGCTCAAAAACTACTTTCATATGCACACAAGAAGTGAAAAGGCATACTGCATGGCAATAGAAAGTTCAAGGCTTAATTCTGAGCAGGGGTATTCTGAGAATGCCCTAACCAAAACTTGATTGCCTAATGGTAAATGCATTTTGATTAAAGGGAAATGCAATCATAGTATATGAAGCAAGGAATCTCATTAAAAAAAAAAAAATGTTCAGCCTTACAGCCTTCTGAGTTTATTATTTGAGGGAGAAGAGTGGCCTTTAAATAAATATATACATTTACATGTATATGGAAATTAGAAATTAATGATGATGTCATAAAATATAAAAATCAGGACAGTTTGAAACTTTAAATTCACTTATTAAAAATGCACTTCTTGTTAATGGTTATATCTCATACCTTCACCATTATGAACGAAAACCTTTAGTCTTTAAGATTTACTTCTTAAATTAGATCCAAGCATACAGTACCATGAAGCTGGTATTATTTACTATTCTTTAGCACTGATGACTGTGGTCCTTGGTGGATCAATGGGTTGACGCTGATCAAACATATGAGGTCTTTGAGTAAAGCTGCAGCTGAAGTTGTCTGTCTTCTACTTTTTTTTTCACTGATGCACAATATTTGTATGCAATTGCATCTGTTCCACTCAGAAAGGACAGTCAGGAGGGGGAATGCTGCTCTGCTTCAATTGCTGTTTATATTGGTTTTGTATTCTTTGGCAGGATGTGCTGCCTATTTACACTCCTTTGGACTTATCTCGTCCTTTGTTGGGTAGAATTTTTTTACTTAGATATCTGATTACTACATTAAGATCACATTGATCATATACTTCTGTAAAATGTTTATACATTGTAGCTGAACATGCTATAAGAGTTCATTATATAGTTACATACTATAATTTGGTGCAGTATTTTAATATGATTTTGTCTGGGTCAGAAAAAAAAAACCAACCAAACAAACAAACTATATATTGATAAATACACTTTTAATTTACAGCTGTCATGGTGTTCTGTTTTGGATAAAGAGGCCAAACTCCTGCTCCATGATACAAGAATCCAACAATCCAGCAATCTGAATGTTTTGAAGTATGGATTATTACATTTCCACTATTTACTCTAGAAGTTGTTGTCAAGGTCCTTCAGAAGTGTTTCCCAAGTATTCAAGTCTTAAAATGTGCAACTAAGGAAGGGATTTTTGTTTTGCTTTAAGCATTTGCCAGTCTCTTGAAAAAATCTTGAGTTTCATTACTGAGGTTTTATAATTTTGGTTTCTATCAACATGTCATCTGTACAGGCATTTGGTTGGGATTTTGAGTAGTATTTTTGCAGCCAGATATAGAAAGGTATCTTGGAAGCATTGCATCATGCATCATGCTCAGTTTAAGAGTTTAACCAGTAAAGTTCATCAAAGTGAAAGCTGGTATATTTCCTTTGGGAAGAGAAAACAAAAATTCATAACTAGTCATACCACAACCATCTTAGATTATTAAACTGTTATTGAATCGTCTCAATACTCTTGTCTTCCAGTTTTCTCTGTTTTATTTACTGTCTTTATTTTCATTACACTAACTTTCATTCTCAAGACTATGTATCACTTTTTGAAGTCTTGCTTATGTTTCTAATATTTTCTAGGTCACTTTGTTTTATATTTTTTCTCAATGGTGTTTGGAACATATTCCAATTTGGTATCATCTGCAAATTTAATTAACATGTTTACCTCATCTTCCAGATAAATTACAGATACATATTCTCAGTTCAACAGTCAAACACCATCTGCAGCCTCTTTCTCTCTCTCTCTCTCTCTCTCTCTCCCTCTTTCTCTCAGGCACAACCTGCACTTGCCCTCCTACACATATATATTCCTGTCCATCTGGATTTCTTTATGCAAAACTCATACTCATGAATTGGGATAACCCTATGAGTTCCATTCCCTTCATGCAAGGATGATACCATTGCAGGTGTGCATTATTGAAGCTTTTCAAGAGACATGCTAATTAGAGATTCTTGTCCATGATACCTAGAAAATAGCTAAGATGACAGCGTGTGAATGTTTAGGGAAATATTTTCCAAACAAGCTTTTAAACTTCCAGTACAGGAATTGCAATTTAAAGTTAGTCAGAACTTGGATTCTCATGCCCAACACCAAGTATTATTGTGATTCCCTTTACAGTGGATAGTGGGAATATGGACAACAAAAGTACATGCAGAATTTTGAATAGGTAGTTTTGTGGATCAGGGCAAGGCAATTCTAAATATAGAGCTTACAAAGAACATTCAGTTTAGTAATATCACTGGGATATAATTTCTTGCACATCCAGGCTGCCTTTATAATCATTGAACAGAACTGGAAATGTTAGGCTTTTATTCTCATTCTCGTTCTCTCATTATAAATGTCTATTTTAAAATGGGATGAATTGCTTTTGAAAATTGCTACAGTCACTTATTCAGATATAGACATTACACATAATCCAGTCTTCACACCAGACTTTTGAGAAGGCCATAAAAAACATGTTGTATATATGAGAAATATAATTACTCTTATGTTATTAACAAGACAAAAAATTACATAGCATAAGAACTGAAGAATAAAAACACAAAATAATTTAAATATGAATTAAGTTTTACTTAGTGCAGTTAAGGCAAAGAGAACATGTTGTTTTCTAGATGACAACACAAATGCCTAGGATATAAAAGCTTCTGGAAAAGGTCCAAATACTGAAATTCAAAAGAATCCAGTAAGTTCACATCTTCTATCTTCATTCTTAATAGGCCAGACTCAGTAATCTACTGAAATGTGTAACTCCTTACTGGGAAACATTTTCTTGTAAGCTTGGTAGGCACAAAGGGGAATAAAACGGGGGGTCCAGCAAGACTTGAAAATTGTGACTCTGTCACACTTTATATGTAACAAGAGACATAACACAGACCACAGAGTTGAAACATTAATGAGGAAGAAGAGATTTTGAAAGCAAAGAATGGGATTTAATATAAATTAAAACATACAAGTAGCAGACTACTAGGTGCTACAGCTAACAGGGAAAACAGTAAGCTATTTTAGAGAGGGAAGTACCTTCGTGGCATACAATTATGCAGGAATAAATTAAAAAAAAAAGAAATATTGGGAATACATCGTCAGTAAGCATTTATTCTAGAAGAACTGTCAAACTGTGTCAGACTTTCATTTGTCCCATTGCATGTGTTACTTGCATTTAAGATAAATTCTCTCTTTTTTCTCTCACAGTGGTTAAGTATTTCACCACCTTGTTAATTTTAGTCTTTTTTTAATAACTAAGACATAAAAATTTCACCTGTTTCATATTTACTTTCCCATGGGAAACCAAGTCATTGGCATTTGGTAAATACTGGGAATAATTTGCATAGAACATATTCTGATTTTCAAGGGTTCATGTATTCCAGAGGAAGAACACATTCTTCTCCAGCAATGTGCCTTTTCGTTATAGAACTAACAGACTGTAATATGTAGCTATTTGCTACTGAAGGCAACAAATCAAATTTAAATTGCCTATATTGACAAAGAATCGATACATTAGAAACCAAGCAAACTGTGGTCATCTATGGAAAGAATGGTAATATAACAGATGCCCTTAATGCCCCATATCTAGGGAGAGTTACAAGCTATCATTTAGAGAGAATGTGCATTGTACCCATTTAAAATATAGTGTTGGAATGCAGTTTTAATGATAGCAACCACAACAACACTTAGCATGTTCACTCAAACACAAATATTTAATCCTCTGAATTCTTTAAATCTGTAGACTCCTTTGGGAATGAAATAACTGCAGGGCTCAATTTGTACTGGTAGCTTAATGATTAAAGATGAAAAATTCTTTGCCTATGCATCTGATTTTTATATGCCTTATTTTACTGCAAATCCTATTAAAATAAACTTTGGTTTTAGTTGCTGGGAGTAATTGGATCCAATACTTCACAACAGCAGAGTGTTAGCTCCTGTTTTGAAGGCTGGCTGCTGTAAAGGAGTTGACAGTAAAGAATAAAAGAGGAAAAAAAAAAAACAAGACTCCATGATGTGAAGGCTTGTAAGAAAAAAAGAAACTTGCCATTTGGGTGCAGCTTTCTATGAGTTCTTAATATTCAATCTTTAAATGAACTTGATTATAATAGAAGTTAAACTATGACTTTGCCACTTATTATAGGCATTTATTTTAGAATTGCCTACCCATCCTGATATACAAGTCCTCTAAAACATTTCATACTGCACTAAGTGGACACTTAGGAATCACAAAAATCGCTTGCAGTGTGGAAATTCTCAGATATATTCTCTCCAGCCTGTAGTGAGAATAACAAAATTTTTACCACAGTCATCTTCTGCAGTAAAACATTGATAAACATAGGTACATAGGCCTTCTCTACAACAAATTCTATATTTTATTTTTTTTTCTATTAAGAAGTATAAAATAACTTTAAAATAAGAATACCAAAGTTCTGTGTGGAATACTGAACTAAAATGCCATAAGACCTACACGTTTCACTGACACAAAACAACCACATAAATCTTCCATACACAGCTGCTATTTAGTGAAATACGCAGTTTTCTGTTTTCCATTACTATATACAGTATAAATTCTTTCTGCTGGAAGACATGTTGTGACAAATTTTCAAACAGCATCTGTATTCATACTTTTGAAACACTAATTTATCTGGCAATAAAAATTTTGATTTCCCAAAAGGAGTGCCAGGCCTCAGAACTAATGCCTACTTTTGTGACTTAAGTGAGTTTTCAGCGTTAGTCATATTCTTATGAGTTATAGTGCTCCTATGGAAAAATATACAACTTAACAGGAAGCACAGAGAGTTAAAAGGGTCATCCAAAACATAAATCTGTATGCTTAGCTTATGTGTGTATATAATTTATATAAGCACATGAAGTTCTGACTAGGTACACTTTTTCATTGTGGAAAAAGCTTTTGTTAACATCACTACCTGGAAAAATAGCAAGGGACTTTTGCAGAGCAATATATATATATATATGTATATATGTGTATATATATATATATATATATAAAAATATATATATACACGCACACATATATATACATATATATATATATATATATATATATATATAAAAACTAATTCTATATACTTAAAATACAACAATTCTGTATTAGTTAACTGGAAAACTATTTTTATATAATAGTGAGAAAATTTAACCAGAAAGCATACCTATGCTACTCCTAAAATACAATTAAATTGCACTTTTTATTTGGTATCTGTATCTTCTCAATACTAAACATTTTATAAATCCATAAAGCACCATCCACTGTTGTTAGCAGAGAAGTATTTTAGACACAGCCTTGCAAGGTGCTTATGTTCATCATTTGCTGTCAAATATGAGAAGATTGCGTGGATTGCTGTATGTTAGGACCAATTCTATTAAAGCCACTCTTTTAAACAGAACAATTTCTCCAAGGCTAAATTATCTGGCTTTCATTTGGAAACATCATAATAGAAATTACTGCTAAATACTTAAAAAAATAAACCAAACAAAACCCCAGGGATTCTTGACAACCTAAACTTTTAAATACAGAAAGTTACATATGAGCCTATAGAAGTGGTTTAGCAGTAAAAAGTTTATTTTTCTATTGTGATAACCACCCACTAGATACAAATAAGATTTATAATACCTCTGAAAAAAATAATACACCCATATTCTGAGTGTAGTTGTTGACTTGACCCACATTAGTCAAACGATTTCCTTAAACTGACGCTTTACATCTTTCCCCGTTTTTTTTAATGTTAGGTATTAATCACAAAATATTCTCACTGAACTGATAATTTATTTTTTTTTTACTAAAATATATTGTGAACAGGATATGTGACCCATGAAGAAGTCATATGAAAAGACTTGTGGGCTTAGCAACTTGTACTATTTTTAAAGAAGCCAACTGTGGTACAGAAAGTTTTATACCTAGGACAATAGTTGTAGAAAGCAAGGAACTATGAGCAGTTAAAGAGAAGATTTAGATATAGGTGCTGAGTAGAACTTTAGAAAATAAAAATGCAGGGAGAAAGGTACCAGACAAAATTACAGTGGGAAACAATCCCCCAAGATGGAGAGAGGTATAGAGGAATGGTTTTCCTCACCTTTGAATAACATCAAAAAGAAATTAAATCTGTTCTTATCTCCATTTCTCCCCAGAACAGGGATTGATGAATCTGGAACATAACAAAGCAAATACATAAGAGACCCTCAACCGGATATTCAGCTGTGTTTTCTACAAGATCAAATTCTTAATTTTGTATTTCCTTGCAAATCTGGTCCCATAAATTATAAGCAAAGGAAATATTACAGGTGTCATAATAAAAGTATATGAGATCTTATCTGCCACAGGTACTAGGGGAACTCCCTTTTCTACATCTTGCAGGAAGATCTGAAGTCCCTGTTAGTGAGGTTATTTCTAGTAGTAACAAAATCCACGCTTATTGATATGAAATGTATAACTTGTTTTCATTATCAGAATGAAATAATCATTATTACTACAATTATGTAATTGCTAATACTACAGAAATAAACATTTGAAAAACATATATCCAACATTTTCTATATTTACATTTATATAAATATTGATGTTTGTATAGGTATGTATATACTTAAATACACTATCTACATGACAGAGAATCTGCCATAATATCTTCACAAATCTAAGTCAGCACTATACTCTTTTTCTTTTTTTCAGCAGGAGGTATGATATGTATGAAATAGGAGCAAATAATCTTGTCAGACTTATTTGACATTATCACTGAGACTATTCCAATTTTGTATTTACATTTGTGTGTTTTTAAGCAAGTATCAAAGGTAAGTGCAAACTGACATTTTGCTTAAATAAAAAAAAAAAATAGAAAGAAAGAAATCCTTTTAGTGTCTATACCTCCAGGCTCTGGAAATCAGAGTTAATGAAGCTTTTACCCATTGCACAAATGCATAGTATCTCACAAACTGAAAGGATGTCAATTAAGTGTTCATATGCCTCTAGTAAACACATTAAACCAAGAAAAGAAAAACAGTCTTTACAGAAAATGCATATTCTTTTATTTTATTTTTTAACATTTACCTTTGGCTACAGCATATCATGATGCAACCATGTTTATACAAATTTATTGTATGAATACAAATGCAACCCTGAATGCAGTGGAAGAGTGGTATAAGGGCATGCAGAGAATTGCTTGCATATAAATACAGCTCAAGGGTCAAACATGCCCCCCCTCTGTGATCTTTTCTCTCTGTTCCTGCTATATGATAGAGCCATATAAACACAGGAGTATCCCCTTGTATGCCTCCTTAGTAAAACACAAATATATATCACCACACTTAGGTGAGTGGCAGAAAAATTGCAGGGCTCTGGATACCTTTGGTTATTGTTAATAACAGCACATTTATGTAACAAGGAGATACCTTTCCTGGTTCCTCAGATACAAAAACAGTGTTTACCTTTAAAGACTGATCCAGAAGGAGTCAGAGAATCACAGAATATCATAGAATTGTTTTGTTCAGAAAAGACCTGTAAAAGATTGAGTCCAGCCATTGACCTAACATCACTATGGCCATTAAATCATGTCCTGAAGTACCATGTCTACATGTTTTTTTAACATCTCCGGGGATGGTGACTCCACTACCAATTCCAATGCTTGGCTACCCTTCCAGTAAAGAAATTTTTCCTAATATCCAATCTAAACCCTAGCACAATTGGAGGCCACTTCTATTTGTTCTATTACTTCATTCTAGGGAGAAAAGACCAACCCCTACCTCATTATGACACCCTTTCAGGTTAGTTGTAGAATACAGTACAGTCTCCTCCCAGCCTCCTCTTCTCCAGGCTAAACAACCCCAGCTCCCTCAGCCTCTTCTGATAGGGCTTGTGCTCAAGACCTCTCACCAGCCTTGTTGCCCTTCTCTGGACACATTCAAGTGTCTCAATATCCTTTTTAAATTGAGGAGCCCTTCCTGTAGTGACAGGCCCAAAAATGAACACAGTATTTGAAGTATGGCCTCATCAGTGCTGAGCACAGGAGCATGATCACTTCCCTACTCCTGCTGTCTATACTATTGTGCTGGTTTGAGGCCAGCCAGAACATCTCTTGCCCTGAAAGGGACAAAAGAATGACACACACAAATGTATTGGAGAGTGAGGGAAAGTTTAAATGGAAAGGCGATTGGTGAGACTACAGAAAAACTACACAGCATAGTGGCAAAGAACATCCTAAAGCATACACAGTCCCTTACATAGTACCCAGAGGCTTCCCAATCCTTCCCTCCTCCCACCTGAGTGTTTACCCAAAACTCCCAGGGCTCTTTCTTCCCCCGTCCCACTGCTAGGCAAGTCTCGGGCTGGCCAGGTCCGAGACTGCCCCCCCGTCCATTCTCCTCCTGGCATTAGGCCTAGTCAGGCCTAAGAGGCCTGAGATACTCCCCCGGCATTACCCGATAAGAGAGAGAGCATCTCCCACGGGGGCAGAGAGGGAAGAAAGAGGAAGAGAATGGCTTTGCAGATGGACTTAAAGGGCGCAGGATTTATGGGTAGAAATACCCCTATTGGGTGGGCACCCAGGACACCGGAGGTATATCTCATGCAGCAGTGGCAGGGGACACCCAGCCCAAACTGCCACAACTATTCCCGAAACAGGCCAGGATGCTGGTGGGCTTCTTAGACACCCAAGCACATGGCCAGCTCATGTTCAGCTGGCTGCCAACCAACACCCCCAGGGTCAGGTAACTTTCCAGCCACTCTGCTCCAAGCCTGTAGAACTGCATGGAGTTCTTGTGACCTAAGTGCAGGACCCAGAGCTTGGATTTGTTAAACTTTGTACAACTGACCTCAGCCCACAAATTGAGCCTGTCCAGATCCCTCTCCAAAGCCTTCCTACCCTCAAGTAGATCAACCTTCCCACCCAATTCAGTGTTGTCTGCAAACTTACTGAGGGTGCACTCAATTCCCTCATCCATGCCATTGATAAAGATATTAAAGAGAACTGGTCCCAGTAATGAACCCTGGGCAATGCCATTTGTGACCACCTGCAAACTGGATTTAACTCCATTCACCACCATGACCCTTTGAGCCCAAGCATCCAGCTAGTTTTTAATCCAGAAAAGCACCCATACATCCCAGCCATGTGCAGCCAGCTTCTCCAGGAGAAGTCATTGCATGTTTTCAACATGCCTATTTTCAATATGCCTATTTTCAATATGTCTATTTTCAATATGCCTTCTAAAGTTTTGCTATTACGTACCTCAGGTTTCACTTGACTTATAAATTCTAGTCAAATTATAAACAGTTTTAAGACTGAGATAACAGTAGTTTTTTTTTTAATGAAATACTTTAAAAGATTTTAAAATTCAGACAGCTATCTCAGCTATTTGAATAGTGAAGATCTAAAACCTGTATCCATGCTGCTTTTTTAATTAAAATTTTACCCAAAGGAAAACAGTATTCAACAGTATGCCAGTTTCCTCTCTCCAGAAATTGTATAGTGAATTGTTTGCACATACCATAAGGTGCCCCAGCGTCTTGGGTTTTCATATGGTAACTGACTGATCTCTTTTTCCTGCTGTTATGCTTTTGACCTGATTTAATTGATATTAGCAATAGCTTTCAGACTGTACTGATTACCTAAACAGGTAGTAAAAACAAAAATGTGAAGGACAAAGCTATCATGTACATTCACTTGCAGATAGCGTGTCATTGGTATAATGTCACTCAGGGAGAAAACATGCTGGATTCTAAAATAAAATAAAAATAATTTAAAAAAAAAAAGAAGTAATTTCCAGGAACTCTAAAACTCTGAACTATGTGTGTATGCCATGTTAAAGCAAATTTAGTTCAAGATTAGCAGTTGTTATTCAAACATAAAGAACAAAATACGTTTTTGAGTTTCAGAAGTTTGGATAACAAGTTCTTTATGTCTCTATAAGACATAAAACTTAAGTCTTACAATGTCAAAAGAATCTTCTTTTTCAAACACATAAAGGCTTAAGAGTTAAACTACCAGGAAATGAGAGGGATGTTGTTTAAAAATTGCCTCATTGTACATATGTTCATTAAATAAATTCTATTTATAGTAAATACATCAGTATTTGAAGATGTCCTTACAGATATTACAAGTGACATGATCGTGGCCAAATCTCAGTCTGCTATTTTAAAAATATACATTTCTTTTGTCACATAATTTTAATTACTTTTGATCTGTTTCTCTCTGTAGTCTGTTTTTCTAGAATAAATACTAGAAAATTTCTACTAAAGGCATGTCTAGAATGTTCACTGATTTAGTAGGGAAAAGATGAATATGAGACTGAAATAAAAAGACAAAAAGCAGTGAGAAAACAAGGCAGAGTAGAAATGAATAATTACAGCATAAGGAAAGCAAGTAACTTTTAGGAATATTCAAAATAAAAGTCTGATAGTGAATAAGATTCACCCTCCTGAACTTCAGCAATGTATGCCATTTGTCACCTAGTTTTATTTCTCTTCTCACATAAAGACACCTGGAGGAATTTAGATACATCAGGGTAAGGATGGGATGGGTAAGTTTGGTATTGTGGAGATGCAGGAGATACCTGTTCTTCTGGATGATGAGACAGAAGCCTGACAGATATCCTTGCTCACTGCAAATGTCACAGATAACTGGAAAACTGAACTGAGCCCCAAGCCAGCCAGATTCAGACAACTGAGGTCCACTTTTCCAATTTTCCATCAAATCAGTGGTGACCAAAAACATATGGGACATAACCCCGGGCCAAACTTTAGAAGAAATAAGAGTAAATGTGAAGTGCAATGCTAGAAGTCTATAATATTGTACTAGTAGTTATGGGGTGGGGCAGGTGAAATCTCCACTTTCTGCACCTCAAATTGTAACGCTAATTACTGGTTAGATAGGTTTTATCTACACGTTGCACGCAGGATCTGTCATTCATTGAACTCATAAATAAATAGATGTGCAGGGTCCAACAGTGGGTAATTTCATAGAAGTTAAACTTTCTTTCTTTAATGTGACTACCTTTACGCTCCCGGGAACAGAACGGCGTCAAACGCCTAAGTGGTTCATTTGACAGGCTGCAGATGTAAATACCGCAGTGGTCAAGCAGGGATGACTCAACCAGGGGTGGGGAGCGGGATCAGGCAGGACGGCAGCGCTGTCGCTTGTCTGTCTGTCTCTCCCTGCGTAGCAGGGCAGGCAGGGAGGCAGGCAGGTAGGACAGCGGGACAGCACGGCAGTCCTCAGCGATCTCAGCCTTTAGACGCTGCGTTCTCAGAAACTGATTCTTCGGATGCAGCTCCCTTGCGAAATGGCCTTCCCCCAACAGCGGTTCCTTAACGGCAGGCAGTGACCTGCCACTAGCAGACCCCCAAACAGTTGTCAAGCAGTTCCCTAGCAGATTCCAAGCAGTTCCCTAGCAGATTCCAAGCAGTTCCCCCAGCAGACTCCAATCCTTCCGCCATTCAGTGGTGTCTATAGTTTCACACCCTGTTGCCAAGGAGCAGCCACCTGCCCTGCTTCGTCAGTGGAGCTCTCAAATCTGCCTGTCGCCCGAGCTCCAAACTCTGCCCGTCTCCAGGGTCCTCTGTCGCCTTTGCCACCAGGGCGTCCCCAGGGTCCTAAAGTCCCGGCGGGAGAGGCGGGGGAGGAGGGAGGGGACGAGGTCTCCTGAGTACAAAGTCACAGGATCGCAGAATCTCAGAAACATTCCGGTTGGAAAAGACCCCTCAGGATCACCGAGTCCAACCGATAACCCTTACTCTACAAGTCCCTGTCCTGAAGGGTCCAACCCCCAAACATGCTCTAACCCAGACAATGTCTAAGCACCTGTGAATGTGCTTACCTGGACAGTTCCTGAGGTCCAGGAGGCCGAGGCAAATGTATAGCACATGTGATTGTCAGCACCTGTGAATATGCAAACCTGGACACTTCTTGGGGTCCAGATGAACATGTACCACGTGTAATTAACTTTGTGACACAGCTGTGAACAGTGTGTGCCCCTGGCCATGTTTGCATATGCCCCTTCCCATAGGTCCAGTTATCAGGGTTCTGTGTTACCAAAGGGCATTAATTGTCTTGGGACAGTATTTAAACCAGCCAAGAAGTCAGGCAATGTGCCATGTTCTCACCCAGACACAAGAGCCTAACGCTGCCCGAGTAGCAGCTGAGGGCCTACTTACCACAAAGAGACAAAAGCCAAATGCTACCTGAGTAGCAGCTGAGGGATCTGCTCTAGCAGACCGACAACTTCACCCAGGCCTTGCACCTGGACCAAGCCAGAAAGGGGAAAAGCTCCAAGGGAGTTGAATCCCAGAAGAGGCTGCAGCCCAGCCACTGGGCATGACAAGAGAGAGTCCTCCTAGCCCTCTCCGAGCCAAGGACTGCTCAAATTATAGCCACAGCATCTGAGGAGGTACCAGACAGAGAAGCAAGTCGTGAGTACCCGGCCAATATGCCATGGAATCCCATTTGTGGGAAACCCACAGATCACAGCATTTCAAATTTGAATTGCTGTATTGGAAATGTTAGATCTGTGCTTAAATCATTTAACTGTCTTTATATGTGCAGTGTAAAACCCACGCTGAACCTGTGAATACATTTTGTAAATAAGTTGTGGTGGTGCTTGAAGATACCACTGCCAGGAAATGTTAATTATAAAACATATAAAAATATACATTTTTATTACAGTCCCTCACTTGATCCCAGGGGTCCTCCTCATTAAAGGAGAAAAATAATTTTAAAAAATGCTTTGAATTTCTAGCAAAATTACTGTATTTTTGTGTGCAACTTTAAACCAGTGACATAGCCTTAAAAGATGCAATCAGCATATCAATCTCAATTAATCTCCTTGCTTGGAATACACCAGTTTATGGGTTTGTATGTTTGTTTGTTTATTTTTTGTTTACTTTTTGTCAGGAGATAGGAGCTAGGGTGTTCTTAAGGGAATTTAAAAGAATTTTAAAGTATTTAAATAGAAGAAAAATTGTAGTAGCATACATACATCACTGTACATGCACTAGTGTAAGAGTACCATCATTTAGAAAAGTTGCCCCAAAAGTTGCTTCAGTTGTATAGCTTTTGTATGTGAAAAGGTCTTGTGTTTTATATATATAACCCTTAATTTAAACTACACACATCTCCCCAAAATTGGATTTAAAAGTTATGTTCTGCTATCAATTTTAGTTGAAAATTGGCACCCAGATGAAAAAATGCACAAAAATTTTGTTGTGTTGTGAGTGCAGACTTTGAAAATATGCATTAAAAAAAATTATATTTTTCTCCTGTTTTTAATGACATTTGTTTAAAGTGTTACATTTTTTTTTTTATCCAGGCAGAATTACTGAATTGATCCACTTGTAGTTATAACGGCACTCAGTTTCACTGAAATGATGAGTATTGTTAATGGCAAAGCTTGTAAGACACCAAGAACACTGCATACAGTGTAGTGACTCTGTAGAAACAGATGTTTTTACTCCAGGACATCTTAAGATGTAGGCAGTATTTCTGAAGTCTAGTTTCTTAATTAATAGGGTGAATTTTGAACACAGTGTATGTGACTTTGGTCAGGCAACTCTTGTTAACATCAACAGGACTAAAACATCTTTGCACTGCTTTGAAATTTTACCTTTAACTAATATCAAAAGAGCTTTATTCACCAGAGATCAGATACTGCATAGCATGTATATGATCAGATTAATTGAAATATTCTTTCTTAATCTTTCACTAGAAAAATTAGAAGAACTTCCCACAAACAACTTTTAGTAGTTAAGGACCTTTCCATGTGTTTTCCTTCCCTTTTCCAGGATAAGGAACAAAATGAGCATTGCACAATATTTTATTATCTGGAAAAGCAGGAATTCTGAAAGGGAAGCTTACTGAACAATGAGATGAGTGGACATGTTGGAGGTATATCTGAAAATGTTTGTAAGTATAATGTATCTGAAGAAAAATTACAGGGTTAAATTAAATCTAGATATTAAAATATCTTCTAAGAAGTTATAGAAGTATTTTAAAGTCAGTTATTTTTAATGATTAGTTATTATGATCCTTCAACTGTGGGGACTTAGCTTCAGACACCATTGAAAAGTTCTCTTTAAGGAAACTCTGGATGTCCACTCTGAAAATTCAGCTCTTCTAAGGCATTTTGTGTAGGACAAATTTATCCAGTTATTCAGAACCATCAGTTGCATATATAGATTAACCAATAAGCTACCTGCTAAGGACAAGACAATTTTGGTTTAACAATTGAGAGCTAGGTGAGATATTTTTTATGTGCATGTGATGAAATATTCTTCTGCTGATATTTCAGTAACCAAGGTTAAACCTGGATAAAGACATTCTTCATAAGGGTTTATTATACTATTTCTTGCCATTTCTGAAAATTATGTGTTCTAAAATGGAGTTATTAATTTCTTCATGTAAGGCTGCAAAAAAAAAAAAACTAGATATATTTTCTTTGGGAAAATAATCAGGACAAGGAAGTTCTAGTGGTTTAAAAGAAGGTTGGAATATTTCTTTTTTCCATTAGATTATAATCGAAAGTGAGTCTCAGAGGTCTGCTCTTTAACAGCAGGCAGAATTCATAGCTAATGGTTGGTGACAAGAAGCAACCTGCTGCAATCACATATAAGAATTCTCTCAAACTTAGTAGAAGATAATTAGATTCTTTCCTTTGACTTTGACAGGCCTTGAATGAAGATGATACAGATAAAATAATACAATAATAAACAAGCTTCGCTTATGTGTATTAATATTTTATTTTTGTGCAGATAATCCATACATATGGTATACAATTTTAGAAATTTAGTACTTGAGTAAATAAGCTTGAAAAATACTCAAAACAACAACAAAGAGACAAAATAAAACAATAGCAACTACCAGGTTGCTTAAACACTTTAAAATTTTAAAACTTGCCTAACTTCCCTGAAATAGGCTCAAGCAGAGAAAATTCTGTCTTCCTGATACTGATGGCATTAAGGAGTCAAATCTTTGTAGAGATGAACTGCTTATGATACTCTGAAACAAAACATTAGGCATTAACAGGATCCCACCTAATCACAGGACTATGTTTAATCTTCCCTTTGATGGATTTTGATCTAGATGACACCTTGAATATACTTTTAAATTAAAAAAATATAAAGGACATCTCTCCTATGCATGTTTACTTCCTTTTGGTTTTATATCAAATTGTATACTTTGATCCTACTTCTCAAGATAATTCAGTCAACTCTTGAAGTTAAATTGAGGAAAACCATTTCAGTTTTGGACAATACCCTCCTTCATCCTCACTCAGGCTTTACCTGAGGTTTGAATGTTTAGTTGTGGGTTTTTTCCCATTTAATATAAATTTTCATTTTAAACATAGAGTTTGGTTATTTCTTAATAGTAACATCTACCTATTATTCTTTCCAGCTTTTGTCTGCTCATCTGTGTGTACATACACACTCACACAGAAGCAAATAGTTTTGCATAGTATATTTCATGCATAGAATAATATGCTTTGTATACTTTTTATACTTATATATATTTAAACACTCTAGTATCAACTGGATGTGGCAAATAGCTGCCATTCTGAGACTGCAGGGATGGCCTCTGTGAAGAGAAGCTGGGGCTGCCCTGTGCTGTACACAGTTCCTTCCAGCTGGCTCCAAACAACCCATGACAGAATGGGTGAGTCCCTTGAACAAGGTGGTGGTACTTTGGGGAAAATGTGTTTAAGAAAGGGCAAAAGACTGCATGGCAGAGAGAGAAGTGAGGAAACGAGTGTGAGAAATTAAAAAATTAATTCAAGTTATTGCCAATTAAAATTTACTTGCACTGTGAGAAACAAAGACAAAAAATACAAGTATTTATATGAGCAAAAAATAATCTGAGGAGTTAGAAGAAACTAAATAATTCCTAGAAATATACTTTTGTCCTGGTTTGGGGCTAGACAGATCCCCTATTGCCCTGAGACGGACAAAAGAATGACACTTAGACAAACGGATTGAAGAATGATGGAAAGTTTAAACGGAAGGCAATTAGTGACACTACAAAAACTACAAGCATAGTGGCAAATATATCCCAAACTGTACAGAGTCCCTTACACAACACCCAAAGGCCTCCCAATTCTTCCCTTCTCCCCACCTGAGGGTCTACCCAAAACCCCCAGGGCTCTTTCTTCTCCCCCCCCATTGCTAGGCTAGTCTCAGGCTGGCCAGGTCTGACGCTGCCCCCCCTTCCCCCCACTTTCTCCTCCTGGTGTTAGGCCTAGACAGGCCTAAGAGGACTTGAGATACTCCCTCACCGTTACCCGATAGGGAGCATCTCCCATGGGAGCAGAGAGGGAAGAAAGAGGAAGAGAATGATTTGGCAGATTGATAGGGTGCAGGATTTATGGGTAGAAATACGCCGTTTCCTGTGTCCACCTTATTGGGTTGGACATTCAGGACACCAGAGGTGTATGTGGCAGTAACAGGAGGCACCCAGCCTGAACTGCCACAACTTTTTACAGGAAAATTATTCTGAAAGTCTGTGCATTGAGAAGATGGATGTAATCCTTCACCTCAGGTTAGGAGGTCAGTTATCTTTGTATATCTTACATTGCATCATGCATTTTTATTTATGTATCATGTATTTCTTCTACAGAGAGTGAGAAAAGTTATTTGGTTGGTATCTGCTTTAGTTTCAAGATTTCAGCTTAGAAACAACATGCTTTTTCATGAACTGATGTGAAGTAAAATAACATATTGGAGTGATAGATTACTTTCATCTTCATATTTCCACTTACAGAAATTTCAGAGTAACAAATTTCAAAGCTAGTTCTGTCTTTCTTCACATGATCTTTTTAATTGTGTTTTGGAGTAGCTTGGCTGTGCAGACAAGCAGCAGTTTTCTTGCACTGTTTTATGTTTTTGTCTGGGTTTGGCTAAGACAGGGTTATTTTGCATTTTATTTTACTTTTACATGAGAAGTCAGGAGGAGCCAACTGAAACACCTGACGGAATATTTGATACCATAGTGATGTCACACCTGTATAAGGGGAAGGCTGGGACAAATGCAGGTGTTTTAAGTAAGTGGCTATGTCAAGACAGGATCAGGTGGATGGGCTGAAGCAGCACAGTCAGTAGACTGATATTATCACTTGCTTTATATAATATTTTATCAGTATCATAATTGTTACTGTTTATTCTCTTTTTGTATTGTTCTGTTAAACTCTTTACCTCAACCATGGAGCTATGCCTGTGGTAGTTTTAGGCTGCATCTTTAAAATTTTCCACAGATCTTGAACAGTAGGTGGTAGAATGTAAATAAATCACTATTGGGTGTAAAAAGGAGAATAATGATAAGTTCTAAAAAATCCCATTGGACGGGTACCTACCATAAGAATTAGTTTGGTAAACAATATCTCTCTTTTTTGGCTTCCTTGCTCTGGGAGAGACTAACGTGTTTCTGCTTGACCTTGGCTGTGTCCTTGTTTCGGCTGAGTATCCTAACAAAATAACTCTCTTGTCCCTTTGTGTCCAGAGAGGTAAGGGGGTTGGGGGGGGGGGGGGCAGGGATTGGGAAGCTATTAGCTCCCCTGGTTTTTGGTCAGGGGGGTTCTTGTGGTGTTTGTAAATTGTAAATACCTGTAAATATTGTAAATACTGTATATTTTGTACATATTTATTGCGTTTCATTGTACATTGTAGTTTTCATGTAAGTACAGCTTCACTTGCTTCCAACTGGGCTGGTCTGGCAATTTAATGTTGGGGGGAATTTTCAACCTACCACAATGCCTTTTTCTCCACATTTTTCTTTCCATCCTGTAATAAAATATAAATCTATTTTGTATTTAATATTTCAAGTGGTGTTATCTTCAGACACTGCTGTAACTTATTTACAAAGTATATTTACAGGTTCTGTTATTTGGTTGTAGGTAATGTATTCCACATACAAGGAATATGAAGACAGTTAAATGATTTAAGCAAAAATACAAGAATTTCCAATACAGGGATTCAAATTGGAAATAGAGGTGCCGCAGTCTGTGGTTTCCCACAGGAGGGATTCTATAGCAAATTAGCTGGTTACTCACAGCTTGCTACTTTGTCTGGTATCTTTCCAGATGCTGTAACTATAATTCAAACAATTCCTTCCCGGCTCATGGGCAGTGCCTGGCTCTTGTCTCGGAGAGGGCTAAGTGGCTTCTCTCCTCTCATGCGCTCTGGCACAAGGCTCTCGGAGCTTTGATCGGCTCGCAGTCTGGGGTGGCCAGCTTCTCTCCTCTTGAGTGCTGAGGCTGTAGAGAAGTCTTGGGTTTTCTCTTGGTTCTCAGACCGATTCTTACAGCAACTTGGCAGTTCTTGCTCTCAGGTGAGCAGTTTCTCTAGTGTGGGACTCTCAGAACATTGGCTGCTTTGGCTTGCAGCAGTGCAGCTCTTCCAGGATTCTGTTCCCCCAAGGCTTTTCCCCTTTTTGCTCGGCAAGATGTCTTCTGCTTGCCAGCAAGGCTTGGCTCTTGCTTCCTTCCAGATACAAGACCCAGATGTAGTTTGTGTAGGACAAGCTCCTCAGCTGCAGCTTCAGCAGCATTTGCCTCTTGTTGCTTTCTCAGTAAGAACAAGGCAAATTTTCTACCTTCTCTGCTGGTTTAAATACTGTCCAAAGACAATTAATGTCCACTGGTTACAGAGAAACCTGATAGCTTAACCTATAGAATGGGGTATGTCCAAACATGGTCAGGGGCACACAGTTCACAGGTGTGTGACAAGGTTAGTTATGTGTGCTACATATTTGCCTGGACTATCAGGACCCCAGAAAATGTGCAGGTTTGCAAATTCACAGGTGATTAGCCCATTGTCTCAGTTAGGGCATGTTTTGGAGCTTGTCTCTTCAGGATACATACCACTAGGAGGTGGAGGTAGCAGGGGCAGTTGTGTGAGTGGCTTTCTGTTGGTGGCTTTGTTGCTGGCTTGGTTTAAGCCACGAAAATTTCCAAATGAATAGAAGGAAAATTCATGATATACTAGCAGAACATTGTAGATAAACAAAACAAAAAAATGCCAGTAATTCAGGTGATGATTCTTTTTTCTCCTCATAATTCATAGAGTTAAATATACATAAAAAAGAATCCAAATACCTGAAAAGTAACTCCACTTAGTTTGCACTAGTTGTAATATTACATTATAAATATTATAAAGCAAGATGTCCTATTCATTCCAGTAACATAATCTATCAATAAGAAGTCTCATTGTTATTCACCTTAGCTCTCTTAATAGGTGCAGATTAATCAGAATAACTGAAAGAATTAACCTTTTTTTTTTCCTTTGCATTCAAAAATAACCCATTTAACCTGGTGTACTGAAAACAATCTATTAGCTTGTTCTATTTTTCACACAAATATTTTATTTGGGAAAAGGGGAAAATGTTTTTCATGTAATTGACTATTTCCACAGAGAACAGCATGCCTGCAACAAATGATGGCCTTGCTACCAGTTATATAATGGTTTACTCTACTTCTAGGCAATTGTAAACTTGTGTGTTTCTGCGGTGCTCTTCTTGCCAAAAGACTAAGCTCTGAAGCAGAGTAACATCTTCCCTAACGCTGGTCACATTACACATAAACAAATACTCAACTTGAATTAGAGAAGAGAATTAAAAAATAGTAATAAAAAAAAAGGTGCTTTGAAACAGCAATGCCAGTGTCTGCAATCCTCACTGGGTTGTATAACATTGCACTGTACTGTCATCCTCATATAGCTATTTGCTTTTACAGTTACTAAAATTACATCTGCTTGATATCTGACTTACCCGCTGTAAAGCTGTTACCAGAGTCATGAATGTAAAAGAAAACAAACCACATATATGTGTGTATATATAAAATAAATTTTTTCAGTTTTCTCTAAAAATCATGTTGAAATGCAAAGTAAAGATCTACACAGACCATCTCTTCAGTCCAGTATCTCTACTTAATAGGGATGAACAATACTAGAACTATGTATATTGTTGCATGATGTAAAGAGATTGATTATGAAATAATGAACTAATTACAGAATCAAAGAATCACAGAATCAAACAGGTTGGAAGAGAGCTCCAAGATCATTAAGTCCAATCGATCACCTAACCCTAACTAATCAACTAGACTATGGCACTAAGTGCCTCATCCAATCTTTTCTTAAACACCTCCAAGGACGTCGACTCCACCACCTCCCTGGGCAGCCCATTCCAATGGGCTCCACACCCTTTCTGTGAAGAATGTCTTTCTAAGATCAAGCCTAAACTTCCCCCTTCACAACTTGAGACTGTGTCCTCTTGTTCTGTTGCTGGTTGCCTGAGAGAAGAGACCAACACCCGCATGGCTACAACCACCCTTCAGGTTGTTATAGATGGCAATAAGGTTTCCCCTGAGCCTTCTCTTCTCCAGGCTAAACAACCCCAGCTGCCTTCACTGCTCCTCAAAGGGCTTATGCTCCAGACCCCTCAGCAGATTTGTTGCCCTTCTCTGAACACAGCCAAGTAACTCAACATCTTTCTTGAACTGAGGGACACAGAACTGGGCACAGTACTCAAGGTGTGGCCTAACCAGTGCTGAGTACAGGGGCATTCAGAATGACTTCCCTGCTCCTCCTGGCCACACTATTCCTGATACAGGCCAGGATGCCATTGGCCTTCTTGGCCACCTGGGCACACTGCTGGCTCATGTTCAGCCTACTGTCAACCAGTACCCCCAGGTCGCTTTCTGCCTGGCCGCTCTCCCACTCTGTCCCCAGCCTGTATGGGGTTGTTGTGGCCAGTGTGTAGAACCCAGCACTTAGATGTGTTAAATCTAATTCCATTGGACTCTGCCCATTAGGAGTAACACAGATATGTAAAATAAAAATCGCTGTTATGAAGATTTTATGTTTCCAAAGACATAAAATTGGATTGTGTTACCAATTTCAACATGAATATGGACATCATATATTCCTGTCTCTAGTCAGTGCAAAAATGTTAACATTGAGATGCTAAGCATTTTAAGGTAAGATAAGACATCCTTAAAATGCTTGTTTTCTCAGTCTATAACAGAGGACCCATTGGCATGATTCTGTTCCTAAGTCAATGTTTTCTTCACAGTTATGCAGAATTTAGTACCTTAGCAGTTACAAAATTCATGAAACTGTGGTTGAGTTTTTCTCATAAAACTTTTTCAAAAAACCCAAATTAGAAAAAATTAAAACAGACAAAATGAGAATTTAGTGCGAAATTAATTTGAATATAAATGCCATCATTTTACTGTAATGGAGTTGGAAGGTTTGTTAATCAGGAAGTTCAGCCTTGCAATACAAGAGATTTAGATTTAGCAGATAGGTATCAAGACATTTGAATATAGGAGTAAAAAATGTCTAGAATCTTGAAAAACACTAACATACCAGCCACAGCCTTCCCTCACACTAAGCAGGGTTGTTTGAATTCACCCCATTGAGATATACTCTGAGAACAGCTCCTTCAGACATTCCTAAAATATTATGATCATATTTTCTATTGTGGAAGACAAGGACTAATGTCATAACTGATGTAATTAGTGTCCTCCTGGGCTACATGAGCGTAGTGGCTTAATGCAAATCTTGAATGACAACTGATTCTATTGTTTATTTTCAGTAAGAGTCTTTGTTTTAAATTAATTCCTTTCTACCCTGGAAAACTGTGAATCTTTTCATTTTGTTCTCTTGTTCCCTTCGTCTGAATTAGACTGTTTTGGCAACTCCTTCACATTTCTCAAATTCAACATGTAGTAAATGCTCTTTAGTTTATGTTCTAGTCTATACATGTATCCTGCCTGGAACTAAGAGACTATATGTGAAACTTCTCATGTAAAAAAAAAAAAAAAAAAAAAAAGTGACCATCTGTCATCAAACATATTTCAAATTTTATTTAAATCATTAAAAAGTAGTTTATGAGATTATTTTTGTGCATCAGGATACTAGAAAACGCTGAGTTTGTGTCTCTAGTATCTTCTGATAACACAAAAAAAACCCTAAAATAATAATAGTTATGCTCCACACTATTAAAAAGAATACCTTCAAAAAATGAAATCAGATTTGGTTTTGAATATTGCTGTTATTTTTTAAAATTTAGTAGATCACTCCAGAGAGATGTAAAATGACATCAAATTCTTGAAGACCAACTATGGTCTGATTTAGACAACCTAATATAAAAATACAATATCTATTCAAAGTGTGCTTCTTCCTTCTGGAGGTTTGGCTACTAAATTAGATAAGAACAGAAAAGACCTAGTGGTCAAATCTCAACAAACTTATTTGTATTTTATTTAACATGAATGCCATCATTAGTTCCTTCAGTCCCTGCTCTGCTGCAGCCCAAGCAAGTGAAACACAGCAGAAAGTGTCTAACTAGCACAGTGCCTCTTCATGCAAAGGTTAATGTTATATTTCACAAGTTGTTGTGCATACGCAAAGCAAAAGAAATAGTTTTCAGTGTGGGGGGGAAAAAAAAGAGAGAGATAAAAAGGACAAAAGGAATAGACTTATGTGCACCACTTTGTGTATCTCATCTAGATATCTGTGCCTAGGATAATAATTCAAATTGATTTTATAGTGCATGGAGTGAAATAACTGAATCATACCTTAAAAACTCTTATGTATAGCTTACATAACAGATATCTACTTGTAAACTATGAAGCTATAATGAAAATGCTCAAAAGACACCAATCAGACAGTCTAGCTAAAACTTTGGCCAAAGCACAAAGAATGATGATTAAAAAATGTAACAAATGGAAAGAGAATGCTAACCACATGGGCTTGGGGACATACATACAAATACTTTGTTCTTTTCATTGGGATGGGTATCAGACTTTGCTACAGATGAAGTGTCTCTAAGTTCCACTGAGCACTGAAACCTTGTAGATAATAATTGTTAATTGGTTATTACTTTGCTCACTATTAGTTTCTTTAGTTTTTTTGTAAACAAACATGCTCATCTGAAAGCCCAATATAAATAGGGACCACAGTAAGACAAAGGATGAATTAATAATGTTTTCTACAAATAATTTTTTTCAGTGTGACTTGTGTGCAGATGTAGGAGTATACTGATCATTACATTTGGCATTGGAAAATCAGACAGCAACCTGCAGAGTTTGTTTTTATTTTCCTTGCTGGTATTATGGGGACAGTTTGTCTTTAGTGGGACACTTTCTCTTTAGTGGGATCATTTGGGCTGCTTGATCAACTTCTTTGCATCTAGGCAGTACAGAAGATGTTACACACACGCTAGGAAACAAAATGTGCCTATGACCGACCTCTGACATACTGACCAGTCCAAATCCACACTACTGAACTCTCTTTTAGAGCACTACAGAGTAGCTACAGGCAGTTTGCCACCTGATGATGATTCCTTGTCATAGAAACTCTCAGGTAATGTCTGGGATATGTGTAAGAGCTTGCTAAATGTCCTGGAGCAAAGCCTAGGTTTCTAACCATTCTGAAAGTCTGATAAGGGTAGAAAACAACAGTTTGGTTCTAGTGCTCAGGAGCAGATTAATTTGTTAGCATGGGTGCAATTTCATTGTCTCTTGCTCCTTCCCGTGTTACATAACAATTCGTTTTCTGAACAATAAAGTAAGTTATCCTAGAACAAATCACAGAGCCTGGCATGAACACAGCTGAGTAAAATGTAGTGTTTTCTGTTAGATAAATGGTCAGTGTAGACTTAGTGATCCCTTTTTGCTTTAACCACTATGAAATAGGTGCTTCAAGAATTAATCATCACACTTTACTGCTTTCTGACACAGCTTCAAAGAACACATGGAAATATATTAAAATGCTGTGTTTCAGTTTACCCTTTCCTAAGACAGTACTTTCTGACCTCACAAAAGTGCTGTGATGTTCATGCCCTGGCTTTTCAGAATTGCAGGATAAAGTTTCAAATGAATAGCATAGCTGGTTATTTGAATGTAAATTTACCACAGCTGCATACTCAAAACCTGTCTACAATGTTTCTGTCTGCCTGTATTGAGATGAATTTGACACCACTGGTCTTTATGTGTGAGGATCTATGGTCCTGTTTTGGAATTTTAAAATGATAGGGGGAAAAAATACCCCAACAAAACCAAAACATCAGAGATAAACATCCAGGACAAAGCTTGTACTCTTTATATGGGTCAGTGCTACATATTGAATCAATGAAATGTTTGCTGGAAACCCATAGTAAATGACAAAATCAATTCACCAATCCCTTTAACGATGTTTTCATTCCAAAGCCAAGTGGTTAGGTACATACTAATTATTTCATGCCTATCATTTCAAGGAGTCAATGAGTGATCTCACTTAATAATTTGAAAATATAGAAAGAAAGTCCTAGCCCAAGTTATTCATCTTTGGTACAAATTATGACTTGACCGAGTAATCCAGTGAGTTGCTTAACCAGGTAGATAGAGATCATAATGAAACATAAGGTGTTGCTTCCTGTACAATATTAAGACTAATATTCAGATAATACTTTCATTCCTTCACAGAACAATTCAGGATAAAAATAAATTGAGAATTTCTTAAAAATCTCATTCTTACCTAGATACATAAAATGTTATTAAATCTTACATGAGAAACAGGCCAAGTTAAGTCTTAAACTGTGTCAATAGGTGAAGTGCAATTGCAAGCATTTAATAATGCTTAGCAACAATTATTTGGAAATTAATTCTGCCTGAAGTAGCTACCTAGGACTGCAAAGGACCACCTGAGTAATGCACTATATCATTGCCTGGCAATCTATCCTCACCACTTAAAAGATGTTTTTACTAAAAATGTCAAATTCTAACTTAGAACTTACAGGCAGTATTGTTGCAGTACACCCAAATCCCCTCCTCCCCCACGTGAAGACAGGATCAGGGGGGAAACAGAGAAGCTGGGATGAAGGGAGCCAGAGGAGATACCTCCCCTTCCCAGGCCTGTGGATTGGTGAATTCACATGGGCCCTTCCCCCAAGCCATGTGCCAGGCACAGACCCCATGATGGGGAAAGTCTGGGCATGTGGAGAACTGATGGTTATAATTTTCTGGCCTTTTTCACTTTGGATATGCTTGACTCTAAATTAGATGGCTTTGATAAAATAGGTGAACTGCAGAAAGCACGAGCTCTTCTCTCTTGGGTTTTTGCCCCCCACACCTGGATTACAAGCAGCAGCAGTTCAGAAGAATTTTCCAATAAAAAGAGACAAACAAGGAATTCCCACAATCCACAAGCAGGATTGTAATTGATATATTCCTAAAGTCTCTGGGAAATTCTTTCCTTTTGCTAGTGAGGTAAAATACTGCTTTTGGATTTATCTTTTTCCGAATACTGTTCTCAAACTATTTGTAACCATTCCTATTGTGAAGATAATTTCTCAACTGAATACTGTACCTTTTATAACCTTTATAACTTTTGTATATAGTTACATAGGAAGCAGGGCCAAATTAATAAATAATTTATATCTTTATTAATTTCTCTCCTTATTATTCTTTATCCATAACAGCATTTCTTTTCTCCATTATTTTTTTAATTAGTAAGCTGTTTTAAAGTCCTCTTCTAGTGAGGAATAAAGCTTTTTGCCCTTTTTTTTCCTTCTTAAGTGTATTCTTAATCCAGTTAAATGCATTTGATGCAAGAAAATTTTTCATTCACATGCATTTTCCAGATAAAACCATCAGATACTGTTCAGAGTGGTTTTTTAGGCTGAGTAACATCATAGACACTACAGAATTTAAATTTCAAGGACGGCAGTTGTTCAAGTATTCCTCCAGCTCCTTGGAGACCTCATCTTGCATTAAGCTCTCTGCTGCAATGTCTGTATTACTTGGCAATCCAAACCTAGCTGAAATACTCCCAGAATATGAACATATCTTTTGCATCCTATCAGTATATGAGTGGCTTAAGGCCAGGGATCTTTTCAGCTAACCTAGTGTATTGTCTCCAATAGAGTTCATTATCAGATGCTGATAAAGCCAGTCTCAACTCTGATGGTCCTCCCTCTCTGAAGTTTCTCTGGTTTGGCTTCCTCTTTCCCTAAGCACAGAAATTATGGAATGCTCCATATGAAGTTTCACCAATGTCTTGTTCAATAGCAATAATATCTCACACAGTTCCAGCATATTTGGCTGAAGGGATGATGCTAATTTATTTTGTAGCCAACTCAACGGTCTAGTGTGAAAAAGATGATGTTTTCATCAGAAAGACTTAAGTCATAGTGCCCAAAGCTGTCAGGAAGGATGTAACACCCTTGCAGATCTGCTCCCAGGCTGGGGATACTAAAAGACTCAAAAAGTAAATTAGATAACACCTGATCAAAATATAGGTAAGCATATATGTAGGAACAAAATATTTTACAAAAGAATTTTCCATATTAATAAGGAAACAGTCCAACATTATTCAGGTGTAAGACAGTCTTCAGCATAAATCCACTAAAGGCACAATAGCTCTTACAGAACTGTATCCATTCACATTTTCCTGTAACAGACTATTTTCTTATATTGTCTTAGAGGAACCTTGACGATTCTTCTATTATCCCTTTCATTTTTTACTTTAATTTTCCTTTTTTTAAGTTAAACATTATCAAGTCAGAATTTTGTGCAAAGTCAAGGACACTGAATGTGATCAAGGCATTATATTTGTGTTCTGTTAATGTCTTGTGTACAGGAGAGAGCTTGCAAGCAGTATACGATCCCACAAAATTTCTTTTCTTTTCTTTAGAAAGGGATGATGGAGTAGTGCACTAGAAATAGTAATAAATTTTAAAACCAGAGAGAGTCAAGTGATATTAATATAAAGGTTGTGAAATTGTTCCTCAAAAATGTGAATTTTTTTGTCTCTTTTAAAAACTATTTCTCCCTGCCAAAAATTAATATGACTAAAATTATCTAGAAAATATCCTTACACAATCTATGTCACTACTTGAATTTTTCTATTTTTCTCTTCAACTTCTGGTTCTACATTCTTTCATTCTCTTTTAACAATCACGTACAACTCCCTGCTACTCCATCTCACTGTGTAATATTTTGGCTTACATAGATTTCTTTTTGGTTTATATTTGTATGTAATTTCTTTCCCATCCCTACAGATAAGATCGTTCTTATCTAAATTACAGGAAACTCTTCTGTCTGCTGTTCAGTTTTCTCATTTCAGATATAGTAAATTGTCTTCTTTTCCTATAATTTCAATTCTGGTGACCAAAATTCTAGTAGCTTTGAGTCCACTCAGTTTGTGCATGAAATTTAATCCCTAGCTTTGAAGCTGTGTGTAGTCCCGATCTTGCTTACACCTCTGCACTTATTCTCCTCTGGATCTTTTCATCCCATGCAGAGAGCTTTCTTAAATTGAGGCTCTTCTTCACATAGTGTCTGCATGTCTTTCATGACTCCTCCCTTAGGTGTGGGAGAGAAATTATATTTTAATGAGAAAAAAAATACAGTTTTAATGTCATAAAATACAATTTGATATAAATTAAACACAAAGGCATTTTTGATATCACTATCACAATGCAATTACAGCAATTGGCATTAAACAAAGTGCACTAAGCTAAACACACTAAGGGACTGGCTGTGCAGAATGAGACTGAAATGAAGGTTAAAATGCACAAGTATACTTAAAAATGCTGCTCAGCTGCCACATAACTCTCAAAGAGGCTAAGATTTTATAAAATACAACAGGAAAATACGCAGAAAATAATTCAAGAACACAGAAATTATTCCATGTTCTTGGATTTGGGTACTATTTTAAACTATTTCCCAATTCCTTTATAGGATGAGATTTTTTGAAATGCAGTCTTTCCCATCTGAAAGAAGAAGAAAAAAAATAAATATTTTAAACTTGCACTCTGATTAGGTTCCTTGTCTGTCTGACATAATTTGAATTTATGACACTCAAAAAATAAACCCTGGTGTGAACAAAACAAATCCATAAAGTTTTCTGGAAATATTCAGCCACTTGAATGTATTTCTTACACTTAAGCACTGCCAGAATGGAGACATTGATGTGTCTTAAATCGCTTACATAGCCCTATAATATTCTAAATATGGAGGAAGTAATGAGTTTGGAAAGCATCTTCTAGTGCAGTGTTTTTACTCTATAGTCACACAGGTTCTTTTCCTTATCAAATCATAGAATCATAGAATCATTATTGTTAGAAAAGACCTTTAAGATTATTGAGTCCAACTATTTACATACCAATTAGCTAACAAGTCTGATGCTAAAGCACCTCCCTTAGTACCAGATCTATGCACACATGGGATGGAGATTCAACTACCTCTTTGAAGAGCCTATTCCATCCTTTGATAACCTAAGTTTGCCCTGGTGCAACTTGAGGATGTTTCCTCCTGTCACTTGTTGCTAGGCAGAAGAGATCATCATCCACCTCTCTACAATCTCCTTTCAGGTAGTTGCTTAGAATGGTAAGGTCTCCCCTCAACCTCTTTTTCTACAGACAAAACTACCTCAGTTCCCTGACACTCTTCTTATAAGACTTCTGCTCCAGACACCTCACAAGCTTCATTTCTCTGTTCTGGACCCACTGCTGCACCTTAATGTCTTGTAGTGAAGAAACTGAAAGTGTGACCTCAGCAGTTCTGAGTGCAGGGGGACTATCACTTCCCTGATCCTGCTGGCCACACTATTTCTGATACAGGCCAAGATGTTGTTTGCCTTCTAGGCCACCTAAGCACACTGCTGGCTCATGTTCAGATGGCTGTTGTTCAATACCTGTAGATCTCTCTGTACTAGGCATATTTCCAGTTGCTCTTCCCTAAGCCTGTAGTGTTGCATGGGGTTGTTGTGACCCAAGTGCAGGACCTGGCACCTAGCCTTGTGGAATTTTGTACAATTGGCCTTGGCCCATCTATCCAGTTTGTCCAAGACCTTCTGTAGAATATTTCTACTGTCAAGCAGATCAACAACCCCTCCCAATTTAGTGTCATCTGTAACTTTAATTAATCTGATGAAATGAAAACTGGGACATCCCAGAGTCAAGGTCTGAATATTCTCTTTGTCAAGAATGACCAATGTCCTTAAGCTTTTTGGAAATTTTAAACCCCCTAAAGATTTTAAATAAGGGTTGCAAAATCTTAGGTGAATAGTTACAAGGGTGTTAAGCATTACTCTGAAAGAACAAAATGAATAAAGTTTTGGAAGAAAGAGTTTAAATATAGTTGAAGAAGTATGAGGCATTTGGAGTAAAAGAGCATCACAGAGTTCAGGCAGTCTAAACTGATTTCTGTCTCCTGGATAATTTAGGCAGTTGTCCACTCAATATTTTCATTTTTCTAAATGTCTTCTAAAGCCTAAAATATTGTAAAAAAAGCATGATATCTGAGTTGAGACTATCGATAATGTTTTAAGGGCGAGCTGACCAAAGGCTTTCATAAATCTTATCAGATATCAGATCTATTCCTGGAATGTGTTCATTAGAAAAGTATAATTTTTGCTTATATGCAGAAAAAGTAATAATTGTAAGTGACTGCTGAGAATTAAAAAATACATACACTTTTATAGCCAGAGCACCTATCTACAATCTACAGATGTTTCTAAATTTTTAATTTTACACAAGTATTTCTCCTTCATTTCATATCACTGAACATGTTTTTTGTTTTGTTTTTCTCTCATTCGATATTTACAGCCATTAGTGTAGTCTTTAGGTGAAATCTGTAATGAAACCTAAATATTGCCTCTGAAAGTTATCCTGGTCTGATATATGACTCTACAAATGTGCCATTTGAAAGATTTTTTTTTTTCCCCTGGCCAAAATATTCTCTAGATGGAATAAGTCAACTTGCAGAAGAAACAGGTCCAATATTAAAACCTTCATTGAGAGGGGACATGTACTGCATTATTTCAGAAATGGAAACATCTGGGCCACCAAACTCTCAGGAAACCAACAACTGCCACTTGTGATTTTAACATGCATACAGAAAAAGGGAAGTACAGAATATTAACGTGGTTCAGGAAGCAATGTATGAGGGCAGGTTTTTTAATGGAAAAGGAACATACTGGTTATTCCGCATCACCTTTCAGTCAACAATCCTGATTAAGCTTGAATAAGGCTGCTTTTACTTTAGCCCCTATATTGCTTTTTATGTTATTGAGAATTTAATGAAGTTGGCACACAGACAGAAACATAATTTGCTATTTTTATTACTCTGTCAATATTGTACATTAAGGCCCTCAACAGTATTCGATGAAAGAAAAAGAATTCTTTAAACAAGCAATGCAGAAATGCAAACAGGAAATGTCTAATGCATGTTTCTTAAAACCATATCCTAGATTAAAGCTTTTGAAGTAGTCTCACTAATTAATTTGAAACTGTGATGAAAACATAAAGTACCCATAGATGTAAGGTTTCCAAGGCTGTCTGATGAGAACTTTTCATGACAGAAGACCTTTTTAGTTTTTGGCAAATGCTGTATATACTACCATGCATAATAGCTCAGATAGAAGTCCTGCTTCTCCTCTGTCCCATAAGAGTGATATATTAAATCTAAACTTGTGGCTGCTGGACCCAAACTGTGAAACAAAGCTTCTGTGGAGATGGCACAAAGAGGTTTAAATCTTACTTTTATTTTATCCTTGTAATCCTGGGTTTTATTTTAGGTATACAAGATTGGAAGTCTGCTCTTTAGCCATCAAGACCAAGTTCATAGACAGAACGTTTTCTTGATTTCCAGTTATGGAATAAGTATTTTTCTTCTCTCCTTAAAAAAAAAAAAAAAAAAAAAAGGTACATTAATTGTAGCTCTGAATGTGAAATATGCTTAAAAATCTCAGCAGATCCTACAACAGCAGTTATGTAACCTTTTGTAACCACATATTTTTATACAGAAGTTACATCAACAAATAAATGTGTCAAACTAAATAGATGATACACAGTGTTGCCTCTACTTTAAATATTGAAATACATTAGCTCAATCAGTTTGGCAGAGAAAAGAGAGAAATTCTGCTACAAATTGATCAAAATAAGGAGGTTCACTTGAGAAAAAAATTATTTTTCATTTACTGTCAGGGAAAAATGGATATGCAAACAGATGAATATTATTCCTTCCACCCACCCCAAACAGTCTGGATCACAAGTTGTCAGGTTTCTATATGTAATGCTCCATGAAAAGAACTGGATCCAAGCCAGTGGGTTTGCTCACGTTTGAGCGTTTGCATGTGCATGCATGCAGTGGTGGGGAGAGAGTTACATTGGTGTGTGAGTGAATGGTTCTCTTACTTACATTGGTAACCTGAGAAGTATTATAGCATACAGTCAGTGTCCTGTCAGAAAGGCACAGGACAGGAGGCAAGAGTCACAGGTTCAAGCATGATTTAAAAAAAAACCCTTTGCAGTAAGAGTGGTTAAGTACTGGATAGGATTGCACAGATGAGAAGACCCAAATTTAACTTCAAAATTTGCAGTTGTCTGAGTGGGAGGCTGGGCTAGATGACTTCAGAGTTCCTGTCCAACTTTTTTTTTTACTTTTTTTTTTAATGATTCTATTACAAAAATCATTTCTATACCAGCAATAAGCAATGCTAAGCTTAGTACATGCAAATCTATCCTTCTCCTTTTTTAAGTTTATATGCATTGTATTCATATGTTGTCAAAAATGAGGCAAAAATGATCTACCTGCAAAGATTTAGAGGGATTTAGTTGCTAATAACTACAGCTAGAAAAAATTCTGAGGAGAATTAATATATACTGGTACAAATGGATTTTAAAACTGTTGGATGGATCCAGTTGATTTTCTTCTATGCTTTAGTTAAGAAAATGTACCCTGGACTTACCTCCAAAATATTGTGTGTTCTAAAGATACATCACTAGACTGAAACACATTATATGAGCTAAAATATCTATAACTTTTTTTTTTTTTTTAAGTCTGCACACAGACATATGCAAGCTTGGTTAGCCATTTTCCAGCTAGGAAGCCTTTCCTAAGATAATTTTCTTTATAATAACTTTACCGACCCTTTTTCCTGAACAGACTGAGGTTTCACAAGTTTTATGGGACCACTTGAGCTCTTGAACTGCTGGCGACTCATTGCATAAAGTAAAATTAAACCCCAAGCTCTTTTGTGTAGATAACACCAAGTTTAGCTTTTGAATTGCTGATACTTCTGTGCACCACAATTCCTGTACTTTATTTTGGTATGTCCTTTACATAAGCAATAAAAGAGTTTTAACTGTTTAGATGGACATAGTGCCAAAAAAACCCCTTTCTATTAGACTCAAAAGCAGATCTCAAAGCTTTATTTTGCAAGTCTTTCCACTTTTCTATTTACATTAAGTTAGGATCTTCATTGAAAATAGCATGCTTAAAAAGCTTAGACAGAGACAGTGAAGTCTCAAAAAAGCCTCTGAAATCAATATATTATGAAATACTTTGTCAAATTAAAGCAACATACTAATCCTTACACCTTGACTAAGAATGGATGGATGTACATTTCACTAGGTAAAAAACTGGATGGTTGGCTCAACCCAAAGAGTTGTGTTGAACGGAGTTAAATCCAGTTGGCAGACAGTCACTAGTGGTTTTTCCCAGGGCTCAGTATCAGGGCCAGTTCCCTTTAGTATCTTTATCAGTGACCTGAACAAGGTGAGTGAGTGCACCCTCAGTAAGCTTGCAAATGACACTAATTTGTCAGGGAGTGTTGAGCTGCTTGAAGGTAGGAAGGCTCTACAGAGGGACCTGGCAGGCTGGATCAATGGGCTGAGCTCAATTTTATGAGGTTCAACAAGGCCAAGTGCTGGGTCCTGCACTTGGACCACAACAATCCCATGCAACACTATAGGCTTGGGGCAGAGTGACTGGAAAGCTGCCTGGCAGGGAAAGACCTGTGGATGTTGATAGTAATCTGATTGTGAGCCAGCAGTGTGCTCAGGTGGCCACGAAGGCCAACAACATCTTGGCCTGTATCAGCAATAATGTGGCAAACAGGACCAGAGAAGCGGTTTTCCATCTGTGCTCAGCACTGGTGAGGTCACACCGTGAGTTCAGTTATGTGGCCCTCGCTACAAGAAAGACATTGAGGTACAGCAGTGGGTCCAGAGAAGGGCAATGAAGCTGGTGAATGGTCTAGAGAACAGTTTTCAGGTAGTGTGGCTGAGGGAATTGGGGTTGTTTAGACTGTGGAAAGAGAGGCTGAGGGGAGACCTTACCACCCTCTGAAACTACCTGAAAGGTGGATGTTGGTCTCTTTTTCCTAGTGATGACAAGATGAGAGGCCTCCATGGCCTCAAGTTGCACCAGAGGAAGTTTAGATTGGATATTAGAAGAAACTTCTTCATTTACAGGACTATCAAAGACAGTGATATTCCTATCCCGGGAGATGTTCAAAAGAGGAATAGGTGTTTAACATTGTTTAACACCAGACTTGATAGTTAGGTAGTGGTTGTAATCTTCAAGGTCTTTTCCAACCACAATGATTCTATGATTCTGTGATCCTGGATCTGTGAATTTCAGTTCTAAAATTTTGAAATAACATTTTCACTGTTAACATGAATAAAGCAAGGCAGGAGGTAAAACGATTCTGCACATCAGGCCAAAAATCAGGTTATTAAATTTGATTAATACCATTTGTCTACTGAACAACCTATTATGTGGGAAAAAAAGATGATAACACCACAGAACAGTGGTGTTGAGGTGATTTTTGTTGGTTGGTTGGTTTTGTGGTTTTTGTTTGGTAGGTTGATTTGGGGTTTTTTGCATTTTATTTTTTACTATTATTTTTGCAAACATACCTGCAGGTTCCAAATTAATTTTCTAAATATGTGGTGGGATTTCCATTTTACTGAGGTGGTCAACAAAGTATGAAAGGGATTTTTAAATATTGTACCTGTATACTGCTTTCTTCTTGCTCCTAAAGGTATGTTTATATTATGAGCAAGCTGAATTTGTTCATACTTAACTGCAATAAATAGTAACTAATTATTCTGGGTTGTCCCACTGCAGTAATTGAAATGATCTCAAAGAAAAGAGCTGTCATAGATTCTTTGCACTACAGCAGGACCAAGTAATATTTCATCTTTTTATAACCATCTTTTTTTGGTTATATAGAATAACCATAACTAAAATCTAGAATTGTGTAAAAATTGAAGTCACATTAGTTTATTTATTTTTACTTATCTCTTTATTTATTCATTTGCAGAGAGAATTGTCTTCTATTTAAACACTCTGTGAATCTGTTATATTGATCTGACTTCCACATCCCTGTTATTTTGTGTTGCTTTCAATCTCTTTGTACTGATACCGCTATTAAAAATGCATCAGATCTAGAAAAATAGCATAAAATGACGGTGTTGTTGAACAGAGCATGAATAACTCCAATTTTGTATCATCAGATTAAAGTAAAAAAGGAGAAATTTAGGTTTGAATTCTTATAGCTGAAACAGTCAATTGAAAAAGAAAATCCTCCTTGAGATCCAAGACAGAGGAGGAAAATTACTAGATGCATACTGTATGATGGGATGTTCTCTTTTAAGCCGACTCTGTCGTTACTCCTAAATGATAGCTGCAAGGAGCATTGTTATAAAGACGGCAATGATGTGCAAAAAAAACCTTTTATTTTTCATTTATTAAAAAAAAAAATAAGATTAATAGTGGAAAGTAAAAATTCCTCAAGCCAATGGAGTGCAGATATTTCCTTCTGTGACACAGTAATTCAGAGACCCACCATGCAAATTAAATATTAGATCTTTATGTCTATCTTATTTGAAGCACATAAAGGCATTTTGAGTGACAGTCATCATTATTAATACCAGTGGCTCCTTGTGTTCATTCACATTTTCACTCCTTAATAAATGAGATGACAGAATGTTAACAAAGTGTATCTTAAACAATCTTGGTGAAAAAGACATAAGTGAGTTTTGAGATCTATCATAATTAGAAAGCAAACAGAAAAATTATAAATACATTTTGACTAGGATTTGAAATAATCATTCTCTGTTTAGATTCTTTGAAACATTTTAAAAGTTAAGCTTTGCAAATTAAAGTATATTGCACTATGTATTGCGCTGAGGATCCAATGCAACTTGACATTGGTGCTGCAAGAGAGTTTAGAGCATTTTCCCTAGCCTGGTGAGGAGAAGAATGAAGAGGATACAGAGATATTATTAACATTGTCTTTTCACAGGAGGCAGAAGAGATGGAAATAGAGAGAGGATTGATGTTTGAATGTCAGCCAAAGAACGAGAGGCAAAGTATGCAATATCTAGCTAGAGAAAACAAATAAACAAAAAACCCCAACCAGCTAAGAGAAAAGAGCAACAGATCATAAAATCATAGAATTGCCTGGCTGGAAAAGACGTCATCACGTTGCTAAGGAATTATTTGAATAATTTATTAAGATATGGCAAATGGGTATTAATAAAAATATTAATAGCTTTTAATTAATATTAAAAATTGCCAAAGCGTATTAAATAGGTTTGATGTATGGTTAGAATATCTATTTACAATGGGAATGTACAGTATTTAAGCAAGTACAACAATTTTTAACAATATAAGCCAACCGGTAGGAATAATAGAGAGAATCCCCGGGAGCCAATGGCACTCGACCACAGGGAGGGAGACTTGACAGGAACCGTTAATCCAAAGAGGCAATGAATTAATAATTCACAGCTGGTTCCACCCAAGCAGGGAGTGCTGCTGCTGTGTATTAGCTGCTGAGGCTTTTGGGGTGCTCTCATGTGCCAGGCTCAGCTGGTTGCCAGCAGAAATGCCAGGCAGTCTTGGGGCTGGTTTCAGTGGATGGCAGGCTGTTTATGACACGTTCTTCATGAGAGGCACTTGTTTTGTCCTGGGTAAATTTAGGCATGGCAAAATTCTAGTTGCAAGGGGAAGCGAGACTTGGCTCCAGCTCCAAGGCTCATGGCTTCTCCAGCTTTCAGTGAGTAGGCTTGTGGCTTTTATCCCAGGCTCTGGACTGGGCAACATCAAAGCAAGGCAACTCAAGGCAGCTTCAGGCAAGGCAGCTCCAAGGAAAAGCAGGTTCAAGTAGAGCAAGGCAAAGGCAACTAGACATCAGCCTGTATAGATATCCTGCCTGAGATTCAATTGGGCCAACAGGGCAACTGAAGCCAGCACAGTTACCCAATGACAAGGGGTTCTGCCAGGCTGTGGCCATAAAAGGCAGAAACACAGGCCTGGTCTTGGAGGAGCAGTGGCCAGTACGTGTGCTCTTACCCCAGAAGTAGACCCGTTTACCTAGACATGTTGGGGCCTCTCTTTTGTCCCTTTTCCTGCATTACCCCAACTCCTGCAGAGGGAGGGGGAAGAGTGGGACCATGTCTACTCACATCAGGGCCTCTCTGGGTTTGTGCTAGGCCCATTTCACCCTAGCATGACACACGTCCAACCATAACCTAACATCTCCCTGTAGACAACTGTTAGGTCACGTCCCTAAGCACCTCATCCAAACACCTTTTAAACACCTCAAGACATGATGACTCCACTTCTTCCCTGGGCAGCCTATTCCAGTGCCTGATGACCCATTTGGTGAAGAAATTTTTCCTAATATCTAACCTAAACCTCCCCTGATGCAACTCACAGCCATTTCTTCTCACCCTGTCACTTGTTACCTGAGAGAAAAGTCCGTCCCCCACCTCACTACAACCTCCTTTCACATAGTTGCAGAGAGCAATGATATCTCCCCTCGCTCTCTTTTACTTCAGGTTGAAGAACTCAGCTACCTCAGCTGCCACTCTTGTGTTCAAGACCCTTCACCAGCTTCATTCTCCCTCTCTGGACAGGCTCCAGCACCTCAATGTCCTTCTTTAGTGAGTGGCACAAAACTGAACACAGTACTTCAGGTGCAGCCTCTCCAGTGCTGAGTACAAGGGGATAATCTCTTCCCTAATCCTGGTGGCCACACACTATGGCTGATACAGGCCAGGGTGCTGTTGGCCTTCTTGGCCACCTGAGCACACTGCAGACTCATATTCAGTTGGCTGTTGACCAGTACCCCCAGAACCCTCTCTGCCAAGCAACTTTCAAGCCAAATGATCATGACCAACAGGAAAACAGACTTATCTCCCCCCCAAAAAATGCAGCAAACAAACCCCCAAACTGTTGCAAAGGCTGATAAGAGAACTCTGGCATAAGATGAAGCGTTATTATAAGCCAAGCAAAAGAAAAAGCTATTCAAAGATTACCTTCCTTGAGCAGGGTGTCTAACTCTCTTCTTTGTTACTGTTCTAGCCTCACTCTTAGCCTCTTTGCCTTCAGAATATGATTTTAGTATTCCCACCCTTTTACCATGGTCAATTGGAAAGGAAGAAATCAGTGAGTTTCACCAAAGACAGAAGGAAATACAGAGGTTTGTTGGGTTTTTTTCTTAAATTGCTGGACAATCAAAAAATGTTAAGAAAGTAATGTGCAAGTTTCAGGATACACTAGTTACTCAAGACTGACAGGATGAGAGAGAGATTTTTTCTGTGGGAGAGCTGTGGGTGTTACTCCCGTAGTTGTACAAATGCTTTCCAAATCCTGTGATTTTCCTGTTCTCTAATTCCATAAATTATAAAGTTGATGTTGCTCTGTGACTTCAGCATCAATAATAAATATGAAGACTATTAGGCAGGACATTAGATGTGCCTACAAAGATTCAACATACTAACCACTGAAGTATCTAGCAAAGAAAGCAATGTTAACAGTTTGATTTTGTTTTCTTTTTCTGCTTTATGTGTAATGTATGTTAAAATGCAAAGCAGACCATTTCTCCCTAAGTAGAACATATATTTTCCAGTAAAGAAGTGAAATAGTTATGTTCATTTAGCAGAAGAAAATACATACTGGAAGCAAACAAAATAGTCATTAGCATAACATATAATAGCATAATTGGGGAGGGGGGTGGGGTGTGAAACAATAATTATTGGCAGTGCTTGAGGTGTTTCTAAGGCACTGTTAAAGATATTTAAATCTCAAAAAAATCACTTGTTCTATCAAGACCTATGGGCTATTCTGATGAACATATGGAGTAATGTTCAGCATAGGCATTCTAATCTCATTGGCTTTTAGGCACAAATACCATATGGAAGGACCATATTGTGCTTAATCTCCTGAGTGTGATACTAGGTAAAACCTTCACCCTATTATACAGTCTAATGTAACCAGACAGAGTAGAATCAAAACATATGCCAAGATTCTGCAAGTGTTTCAGAAATGCCTATCTCTGAAGTTGCTGGTGATCTTAGAGAATATTCTCTTTTAATTAAAAAAATAGATTTAAAAAAAAGGAACTATTTTCACAATTTATAGTAGCTGTTATGCAATTTAGGGAACAATATAAGCAGCCCTTCTCATGCTATACTGGCGTGTTTATCTAATCAGATAATATACACCTCACAGCACAGGAGGCTATAAAGTTACAAAATGCATGATTTAATTCAATCACAAATTTCAGACACAGATGGAGTTTTTTCAATAAATTGTCAGGTGTTTTGAATAATCTGATTTAAATTAGTTTATTCCTAGCAGTATATGTGTTACAGGCTGTATATTATACAGAAGTAGCTACCAAAACATTCTGAGGTTAAGAAATCAAAAGCATTGACATAGAGATCGTTAACATCACCCACAAACCTAAATTCTGGATTATATGCACTCACTGGTGGTTAGCCATTCATATACACATTGTTAGCAGTTCAAAATACCTTTTTTTTTAATGTGCAATCTTTTAAAAAATACCATGTGGGTAAGTTTACCTTGTAAACATCAAGTATATTCATGCAAGTGGTCTGCATGAAGACACAGCCTGGATAACCCAGCACACATCTATAGTGTTGTTGGGTCAGATGTATATGGCTTTTGGATTGCATCTTTATTGCAAGGTTAACAGCTTGAGAGGAAGATAAAAGAGGTCCTGATATTGTTCATGTCCAGTACAACAAATTTTAAATGTCTTTGTCTAATTCTTTTAACTGCCACAGCCATATTGACAACACTGATGGCAGTGTCACACATTACGCCAGAAACACTTATATCGCCAACACACTACCTCTTACCTCTGACATACTCCTATGTTTGGACTATATAACACTATTGAAATATGCTTTGGCCCTATACTGTCCTTGCATTAAGAAAATACCATCTAGAGCCATTAGAGTCCATGTTTATGCCTTGTACTTCTAGAACAGTCTGATAAGATACAGCAAAGGGCAAGAGTCTAATTGTTAAGTTTTAAATATCTTGATATAGGAGATCTGAAAAAAAAAAAAACACAAGGAAAAAAGCTGTAGGACTGCAAAGTATCTTCTTATCAGAAGTGAAACAAAAAAAGCGCATATCTTTACAGAAATGGGAGAAAGTCAAGGAGGTAAGAAAAAAATAGACAAAATAAGCTTCTTTTTTGTCAAGCTTTTCAATGCTAATATGAATGTCAATCTCCATACTGCCATTCAATTAAAAAAAAAAGGCCTATTTCAAATATTTCCATTTCTTTACACAACTTGATAGAAAAGTTTATACTACTATATATTTGAGCTAGCATAGCTCTTTTTCTCCTTTTGCTGTTCATTCAACATAGAATCAAATTGACTTCTGTTTCCTCTGAACAGGCTGACTTAGTATGAATGCATGTGATAACGTCCTCTTTGATCTCTTTGGCTTTGTTATCTCAGGAACTTCTAGGTTGAAGGGATTCATTTTCATTAGTATATTGTATGTCATATACTGTATTCACTATCCAAAGATTGATGGAATGATGGATATTGTAAAATTATCTGACTGCATATTTTTCATTTATTTTGTTCATAACTGTCTTTTTTTTCCTCCACTTTCCATCTGTAATTTCCCAGTTTGCCACGTTGAGTATGTGCCAAAAACCAGAGGATCTGTCTCTTGTTTAACTTCTCTTTCTATCCTGTTTGCAAGATTTTACTATTCTATTCCTACTTCTGGGCAGTGAGCCAGCTACTGTACTACTTTGCTCTGGCTTGACAACACTTAACTAATTATGTGAAATATTCAACCTTCCAAACCCACAAATGGGAAAGAAAAAGTTTCAGTATTCTAAAGTACTATAGGGCAACCTGGACGGTCAATCATAAAGGAAAACATTTCAGATGAACTCATCTTGTGCAACTGAGGATTATGGAACATATGTCACTGCTTGTTGATTTCATTTTGATCATACCAGATGCTCTTGTAGTCTTTTCCTGTTCCAGTGCTGAAATATTCCCAATTTTCTCTTTCTGCTTCTTTTTCCAAAGTTTGTTGCTGCTTCAGTTTTCTCCAGGAATCTGTTTCCTTTTTATATCTTGCCCACTTTTCTGATCTGCCTCTACCTTCTGCAATAAATTTTTTCACTATATAATTTTCTCACATATTTCTCAAGAATGTGAACAAAACATTTCTGATGTGTGTGGGAGTGTCTTGATAGTGGGCATTGTGATCAGTTTCCTTATAGCTAGCTGTTACTAACTGAAACTAAATACATTGGACAAATACTACATTATTTCCCCCCCCCCCCCCCCCCCCCCCATTCTAACCTATCAAGTATCTGGAGAATGTAGATACTTGGTTTTACTTGTGTGTGTGTTTGTGTGTGTGTGGCACAGAGAGCATTTATGTTTGCAGATCTGTGTGATGTATGCCTATCAGTAAAACAGCAAGAAGTACTACAGAAATATTGAACAGGAAATTGAAGAAGAAACATTGACCTTTACTATCATATTCTGACATCAGGAAATGAGTCACCTCCTTAAAGATTAAATTTTCAGATATCATTGTTCCAAACTGCTCTGAAGCCCTAAGAATAATTCCCTTATTTCCAGATTATTTGCTTTGTTGTATTTGTGTATATAAATCTCTTCAGACTTACAGCAACATTGTCTCGTCCTTCGATCTTATAATGTCTTACACTGCACAAAATTGAATTTTGTCAATATTTTAAAAAAGAAACTTCCTGTAATTCAACACGCTGTGATTCTGGTGAATCAGTACTGTTCCTTCTGAGTCAGAAATGACTCAGCACAGTGGGTCTGTTTAACTTGTATAGTGTTTCATTTGTTTTCCTGTCCTTCTGGATTTTACCATGCTGACGCTAAACACTGGCAGAGAGACAAGTTAAATCAACAAGGAAATAAACAAACAAATAAGTAAATAAATAATGCCTTCATCGTCTTTTGTTTCAGATCTGATGTTAGGGGAAATTGCTGATAAATGTGCTTCCTGTCAAAGAACCATTAATTCAAGGTCTCATCTATTTATGGACATTATCTATTATGGACATTAAAGATCTAAGAGACTTTTGGCTTTATATTTTTTTCTCCCAGTTATAATCAATATTTATCTCCCTGTTGAAGTAAAAATGAAATACAGAACTTCATTGCACTGCAAGCACTTATTAGTTCTCTTCTATGGGAGTGGTATGCATCATATACTGTGTCCAGTTATGGGCCCCTCGGTTTAGGAAAGATGATGAATTGCTGGAGCATGTCCAGAGAAGGGCAATGAGGCTGGTGAGAGGCCTTGAGCACAAGCCCTATGAGGAGAGGCTAAGGGAGCTGGGACTGTTAGCCTGGAGAAGAGGAGGCTCAGGGGAGACCTTATTGCTGTCTACAACTACCTTCTTGATTCTATGATTCTATGATTCTATATGGATTATGGCATTTCCTGATCACACTTAAATATTATAAGGTTTCATTTGTAGAGGTTTAACAATTCATCATTACATTCATATACATAAAAATGTATCACACCAAAAAATTTCTAACAACCACAAGATGGAGACCAGAAGGACATTGTCCCTCCCATTTTAAGTGAAGAAAAGGTTTGTGACCACTCAATGAACATGAACATGCGCAAGTTTATGGGACCTGATGAGATGCATCCCAGAGTCCTGTGGTCTTGGCTGAGGTTACTGCCGAGGCACTCCCCCTTTTTGAAAAGTCCTGGCAGTCAGATGAAGTCCCCAGTGACTGGAAGAAAGTTAACATTATACTCATTTTTTAAAAAGGGAAGAAAGGATGGATTTTGATATTATTGACCTGTCAGACTCACCTCTGTGCCTTGGAAGACCATGGAACAGATCCTCCTAGAAGCTCTGATAAGACACATGGAGGACAGTGAGGTGATTCTAGACAGTCAGCATGGCTTTACTAATGGCAAGTTGTGCCTGACCAACCCAGTGGCTTTCTATAATGAAATGACAAGGGAAGGGCAATGGATGTCATCTATTTAGATGTCTGCGAGGCCTTTGATACAGTCTGCCGCAACATCCTACTCTCTACAGTGGAGAGATATGGATTAGATGGGCAGACCATTGGGTGTTTAAGGAATTGGCTAGATGATCACATACAGAGGTCAATGGCTTGATGTCCACATGTAGACTGGTGACAAGTGGTGTCATTCAGGGGTCTGTACTGAAACCAATGGTGTTTAATATCTTCATCAATTTAGAGAGTGGTACAGTGGATATACCAGAGGGGTGGGATGTCATCCAGAGGGACATGAATAACCTGAGCAAGTTGACCCAGGTGAACCTCATGAGTTTCAACAAGGGCAAGTATAAGGTTCTATACCTGGATCAGGACAACACCCATTATCAATACAGGCTGGCTGAGGATGTGATAGAGAGCAGCCCTGTGGAAATGGACTTGGGAGTACTAGTGAAAAAGCTGAACCTGAGCCAACAATGTGTACTTGCAGCCCAGAAAGCCAGTTGCATGCTGGGCTTCATCCAAAACACATGGCCTCAGATCAAGACAGGTTATTCTGCCACTGTACTCTGCTCTGATGAGAACTCACCTAGAGTACTGTGTCCATTTCTGGGGCCCTCAACATGAAAAGGACATAGACCTCATGGAGTGGGTCCAGAGGAGGGCCACAAAAAGGATCAGATGTCTGTAGCACCTCTCCTATGAAGACAGGCTGAGAGATTTGAGGTTGTTCAGCCTCAAGAACGGAAGGCTCAGAGAAGGGCTTCCAGTACCTGAATGGGGCCTACAAGAAAGCTGGATAGGGACTGTTTACAAGGGCATGTAGTAATAGGACAAGTGGCTATGGTTTTAAACTAGAGAATGGTAGATTTAGATTGGCCATTAGGAAGTTCTTTACTATGAGTTTGGTGGAAGACTGGAACAGGTTGTCCAGGGAGATGGTGGAGGCCCTATCCCTAGACTCATTCAAGGTCAGGCTTGAGTGGTCCCTGAGCAACCTGATCCAGTTGGGGATCTCCCTGCTTACTGCAGAAGGGTTGGACTAAATAACGTATAGAGGTCCCTTCCAACCTAGTGCATTCTATATGATTCTAAATGTTTTTTTTCACCATTTACTAATGGATTACGTTCTCATGCATGTGTAAAATGCAACCAATTTGCCTTGCATGTATATGACAAAATCTACTGTTATGCTTTTGCTCAGGATGTCTGTGCCTTTTGAAAATATATAACGGAGCTAAAAGCTGTGATATGATGTCCATGCATAGACCTCAATGACTTTTACAACAAAAACACAAGTCTCATGTACCAGACACATAGATACAGAATAAATGACTTTTCCTGACAATAGTAATTGTGTGAAACCTACCATTTTTCCAACTCAGTTTTAGGTTTCGTGGAAATAATTCATGTAATACAAGACACCAGTGTCCTACCTGACATAGGAATAACAAGCTGTCTTTCAGTCACACTGGTAGACCTAACAAGATACTGTCTAAGCAAATATCATTTGGGTAGTTTTTTTCTGTTGTTAAAAAAAATCTGTATAAATAAATTGTCTCCTGAAAAGTAAGCAAGAAAAGTAATTTATCTCCAGATTACTTCCTTTTCATTGTTTACTCCAACAATGCAGGAAGAAACAGAACATTTATTGAGTTTTAAAAATGCATGCAAACCATGTCACCTAGTGCCCCCCTAATCTATGAGTGAGCACTATGTAAAGTCTTGAATAAATATCCAAAGAGGAGTATGTAACCAAAGAAACAAAAAAACACAGAGAAGGTGTCTTAATTCAAATAACAAACTGTCTTGGATTCTCCCCTGCATTCTTTCTAAATATTGTGTAATCATTTCATGGAGAGGAGGGTTTACATCCTCAGATTAGTACGATTCTTTGTAATCTATATTTGTACAGAACATTTCCATGTGATTTCTTTGGGAAGTAATTCACAATGAATGTGGCTCCTTTCTAGTACAAGAAAAGAAGAAGGAATGGGAGAACATTATCAGAATGTGATTTCTGCTTTTATAAATATTGTGCAAACAAACAAACAAAAAACCATTTTAGATTAAAATGGATTGTAGCCATGTGACTTATTCAACCATTACTTCAGTCAGTTTTTACCTCAGTCAAAGGAGTGAAAAGTCACATTATTCCACGGTCTGTCTCCATTCATGCTGTCAACACTTTTTTTTTTTTTTGCTTAGATTGAATGTAATATTATTTTAAATGGAGGTATCGATGAATTTTGAAATTACATTTAGGAATAAAATATCCAGTTGCATTTGCAATGTGTATCTAAGTGTATTTATCAATATTCTGTGATAGATTTGATTTAGCAAATGAAAGAAAAAAAAGAAGTGCTTTATGAATCTCACACAGCTATGAATGAAGATTGATTTCAACAATCATCTTTACCTAAACATCTTTTCTTCAGAAAAAAAGCCAAACAAATTTCAGTGATCATCTCAGTATCTTAAAAGTACTACAAACATCTTTGAGTGATTTTTACTCATTATATTTGCCATGAAGATTAACCTGAAAATTCTGCCTATATTAACCTGAAAATTGTCGGTACTAGAAAAAAAGACAGATATCAAAGTGTAGTAGAGGATGAAAAAATAAAACAAAACTACCGTTACTATTGAATGCTTTTTTTTATGTATATAATTTTGTAGTTTTACTTGTCAAACTGAGTGTGTATCACCTGATTTTTCCTCAGTGAGTTAATGAGGTCAATAAGAATTCAAAGTCCAGAAAGATATTTTGGATACAGAATTGGTTTAATTTCTATCGATTCTGAAAAAGATTTTTAGCTCTCAGAAATTCTGTTGTTCCACACATTGGGTTTATTCAACAATTGAATGTATGCAGCACTAGAGTGGTTTTACCCTTTAAAGATTCACCATTTTGCCCCAAGCCTTTAAGGTAAATTCCAGAGTCAAGCAGAACTCTCCTTATGTGGAATTTAAGAATGAAATATCATGTAGTCAAATGGGTGAAAACCAGCAAATATTTGTGAAGATTTCTAAGTAAATTCACATTTAACATTTTACATAAAATTTATTATTTGAATTTTTTTTTTGTCTTCCAGGTTCATATAACTAAAAATTATAACTCTGTTATTAGTATATATTTAACTAAAATGTGCATTATAATCAGTAAAAAATAAAAAATGAATATGTACTTAAATAAGGCAAGTGTATATATAGATATAAAATGCATATATAAACAATATACAGACACATTTAAATTATATTAAAAATAAATCTAATCAATGTATAATAAACATTCAGTTTGTTCTTCTGGAGCTGTTGTGATAACATATAATTAGGCTTTTTTTTTAATAGGTTTTCTATATTAAATTATGTGGACTATTTATGGAATATCTCTTTCATTTCTTGTAGCATTTAGGTGGTCATGCACAGGCTAGTTATAAATTCTTATGATTACTTTGTCAGAAAACTCCCATAAAGCTGGAAGACAAGACTTTAAAAATGCTGTCAGTTTTGCAGCTTTACTGTTACTTCAACTGATTCATAACATAACATCAGAGTTTCATTTCCTAATATTGTATTCCTGAAGCAGAAAACAGAAGAGAGAGAAGAAAAAAGACACAGTGATAGATAAGCTGATAATTTGATGCCCTGGCAAGCAGGATCAACATTCTTCTGAGTATGAATGAAAAGAACATGTTGCAGATGCTGATGCGCTTTCACTTCTGACATGCTTTCTGATAAGCAGCATGTAATACCAAGATGAAAAGATAAAAAGTAAGAGAAGTTTTCTCTGAGAATGACTTCCACTGCACTTGAGCAGCAATTAGAATTGCTTTCTAGGAAATAATTGACTAAAAAGATAAATATGTTTTGTATTTTACATTTATTACTAAATGATAGCTGTACATGCTTATGTGAATGAACATGTATAGATTTTAAAGGTTTTGATGGGGTTTTAGGGAGGTTGGGTTTTTATGAAAGTTCTTTCCTATTAATTTTCACATACATGTAATAAAATATATATTATATATTTAATATTTTGGGTGGTGGTATCTTCAGACACTGCCATAACTTCTTTACAAAGTATATTTACAGATTCTGTTATTCAGTTGTGGGTAAAATATTCCACATATGAATACAGTTAAACAATTTAAGTACAAATCTGAGAATTTCCAGTACAGCAATTTAAATTGGAATAAAGGTGCCATGATCTGTGCTTTCCCACAAGGGGGATTCTGTAGCAAATTAGCCAGAGACTCATGGCTTGCACCTTTGTCCAGTATCTTCCCAGACACTGTAATTATAATTCAAGTGGCTCTTGCCTTGGAGAGCATTAAAGAGCCTCTCTCCTCTCATGCCCAGTTCACAGGTTGTTGCTTTCCTTGGCTTGGAAAGGACTAAGGGGCCTCTCTCCTCTCGTGTGCTTCATTGCCAAGCTGTAGCCTTTCCTTAGCTTGGAGAGGGCTAAGGGGCCTCTCTCATGTGCAGTTCACAGGCTGTAGCAGTGCTGCTCTTCTGGGATTCAGTTCTCTTGAGGCTTTTCCCCTTTACTTGCCTCTGGTGCAGGGCTCTCCGAGTATTGGTTGCCTTGGTCCAGGTGCAAGGCTCAGGTGTGGTTTACCTGCTAGGACATTCTCTTCAGCTGCAACTCTGGCAGGATTTGGCTCTTGTTGCTTTCTCAGTGAGAACAGGGTAAGTTGCTTACCTTCTTGGCTGGTTTAAATACTGTCAATGACAATTAACGCCGGTTGGTAACAGAGAAACTTGATAGCTGAACCTATAGAATGGGGCATATCCAAATATGGCCAGGGACACACACAGTTCACAGGTGTGTTACAAGGTTAATCACACGTGCTGCATGTGTGTCTGGACCTTCTGGACCTCAGGAAATGTCCACGTTTGCACATTCACAGGTGCTTAACCCATTGTCTGATTTAGGGCATGTTTTGGGGTTTGTCCCTTCAGGACAATACACTTAGCCATAAGTATATACAGAATAAAGTATATTTTGGATCACAGAAGTCTTGAAGGTCAAAGGTTGATGTTCACATTTAATCACAATAAAATTCAGAATATCTTCTGTTTAGTTACTAAGCCTCAATTATCCATTGATTTTCATTTCATGTTTAATTCATTTCCAGAATACAACACCTTCCTTTTGTCTTGGTGATATGTCATATAGATGTGGTCAACCCAAGAAATTTCATATCAGTATCCATTGTTCATCTGTCTTGTATGAAAAAGCTATCTAGAGTAGGATTCTCTTCTGCTCTTGCTAGAAGATCACATAGAATTATAAAAAAGCTCATTGTTGAGCAGTGGGTGGGATTGCCTAAAACTGTCTCTAGTTCTCTACATGCTATTCAGTTTGTTAAAAGTCATCAAATACAGAAAGGCTGTAAAAATATTTTCTTCTTGTTTTAAAAATACATACCACAAAATGGTTCATAGCACACTGTGTTAGCAATAAATATGTCAAACTCTGTGGTTAAAGCAAGTCACAGAATGACTGGTAAACTTCCAGTGATTTTTGGCCTTTTGTAACCATTTACAACTTGTTAAGAAAAAAAATGGACACATTTGATCATGTGGAGCAGGATAAAACAAGGCAGAGAACATACAAGACAACATCCTTATTTGTAATGTTCTTCAGGGGGGAAAAAAAAATCAAACCAAACCAAAACAAAACAAAAAACCAAACCAAAACAAAAAACCCAGCAAAACTGATGTGACTGAAGCTTTGAATGAAACAAAACTGCTATGAATAAAAATGATGTATATTCTTAGAATCACAGATACATAGAACAGCCCAGGCTGGAAGGGACTTGGAAAGGGCATCTGCTCCAATCTTTCACAGGAAAGAGAGCCTAGATGAGATTATCTACTCCCTGTACAACTGCATCTTGAAAACCACAAGGGATGGTGATTTTTCTATGTCCATGGCTGTTCCAGTGATTGGTTGTTCTTACTGCAGGAAACATCTTTCTTGTATTGAGATGAAACCTCTCCCAGGGCAACTTTTCTTCTCTGCGTGACTGCTGAAAATAAAACCTTAGTGTTCTTTCTAGCTACCCTGTTAAACACTGGCATACAGTGATGAGATTCACCCCCGCACCTTCTCTTCTCCAGCAGGAAAAAAAATCTTAATTCTTTACTCATAAGGCAGGTTCTCCAGCACTTTTATCATCTTTGTGACTATTCATGGCCTTATTCTATCAAGGGCACATCTGAAGGAATACTTCTGCTGTGGATTAAGATGCACTGCCTAAAGTAGAATGAGATATATCAGTGCCTATCAGGCACAGTGTTTGAAGCACACCTCTTGCCAAGATCTCTTACCGATACAGTCTCAATCCATGCAATTTCATCATTGTGTGACTCCCTGCATAGAGTATGGACTTCCTTTATGGAAGCTGATTACCTGATTCCCTTAGGTACTTTCCAAAGAGCCCACTGCAAGCATTTGCAAGGTCAAGGCCCTAGCTGTTTATCAAAACAGAATCATATCCCCATGTAGCTGTTTCTCTTGCAAAAGCCCTTAATGAATAAGGCCTTGAACATCTAAAAAAATAATATGGTTTATAGCAGTAATCCTCTTAAATACTCAAGTCTTTCCCCGCTTTTAACTAACAAGCTCAGTTATTAATGGCAGCAGTCCTACAACACTCAGGGATTATTTTCTAGGCCTGCTTACAATGCACTGCTAGTGAGCAGTTTGCAAAGTGCAATCTGTTATTGCAGTTTGCAGTCAAATCAATGTTTAAAATTGCTCGAAGCATGATAGTTTGCCTCTCATACCAACCCTACTTGAAAAAAAAAATAAACAGCATTGTATCATTCTTTTTATCTGTGATTAAAGGTTACGATTATTACCAGTGTAAGTTACCTGGCAACAATTTTTGGTTTGTGGTTTGATCAGGTGAACTTGAAAAGAATGCCAAGTACAAAAAAAACCCTTTACCTTTAGCTATAAAAAAGGGACAGATCTGTCATAAGGCTGTCTACCTTCTCTTAATTCTTAATATGGAGCTTCTGACAAGTATACAGATTTGCCTTAATTATTTATTCATTTCAGTGAAACCATCTTCATCTGTTTTAAATTTCTAATAAGTCTATTTAAATAAAGAGAATCCTATTTGAATGTTGATTTTACATTTGAAAATCCTGAAGGTTTCTCTATTCAGAAAGTACAGACGCGTGGCTTGGTCTTTGGTGCAACATCCCTTGTTAAAACCAGAAAAAATTCCACAGAAAGATGTCCGAAAAGGCACAATACAGAGCAACCCTGAATTTGAAATTTAGCTGGCATAACTTGAACATCTGCATGTCTATGGCTAATGACACAAAGGCAATAAGGCACCTAACAACAGTGGTATGAACAGCCTCTTTACCTGCTGCTTAATCCTGAAGCTATTGCATTTCCCAGACAGCTGTATTTCTTTTAGCAAGAAAAAAACCAAAACCAAAACCAAAAGCAAAACCGAACAAAAAACCCCAACCAACTAACCAAACCAAACCAAACCAAACCAAACCAAACCAAAACAAAACAAAATCCCCAAACAAACACTTCAGTGCCTTCGCCTCTTCTTACAGTTATGTTTACCTTCTGACATTTGACAGCATCAACTTGCCTTGTACAGACTAGTCAACATTCCAAAAAGGCCACTGTCTGTTGTGAAAGCCCTAAATGATCAAGTGCTCTTGCCTATGGAGCAGTCACTAAATTCTTCAGAATATGGTTATTAAGTCAGGCATTGTATGAAAGAATTTAATCAAAAAGAATTTGTTATCTTTTACCCACTGACTTGTATAATTTCCTGGGCAGGATCTATACTTCGTGTCTTATTTGGGCAAAAATTGAAATTTGGATTATCTTCCTGAAAGAAGCGAGAATAAATTAATGCTTCTCCAAAGGAAATAATAGAATCATAGAATTGTTAGGCTTGGAAGGGACCTCAAGGATCATCTAGTTCCAACCCCCCTGCCATGGACAGGGACACCTCACACTAGATCAGGTTGCTCAGTTCCACATCCAGCCTGGCCTTAAACACCTCCAGGGATGGGGCTTCTACCACCTCCCTGGGTAACCTGTTCCAGGGTCTTACTACTCTCATGGTGAAGAATTTCTTTCTAACATCCAGCCTGAATCTACCCATTTCTATTTTTGTTCCATTCCCCCTAGTCCTATCATTACCTGACACCCTAAAAAGTCCCTCCCCAGCTTTCTTGTACTCCCCCTTCAGATACTGGAATGCCACAGTAATGCCTCCTCAGAGCCTTCTGTTCCCAAGACTGAATAGCCCCAACTCTTTCAGTCTGTCCTCACAGGATAGGTGCCCCAGCCCTCTGATCATCCTCCTGGCCCTTCTCTGGACATGTTGAACCTCATGAGGTTGGCTTGTGCCCACCTCTCCAGCCTGTCAAGGTCCCTCTGGATAGCATCCCTTCAGCCTGTCTGCTGCCCCCAGCTTGGTGTCATCAGCAAACTTGCTGAGGGTGCACTCAATGCCACTGTCCATTTCACCAACAAAGATGTTAAACAAGTCTGGTCCCAGTACTGATCCTTGAGGGACACCACTTGTTCTAGTTTGGAATAACAGGACAAAGAACAATGGGGGTATAAGCTGGAATATGGGAAGTTCCACCTCAACTGGGGAGAAACTTCTTCACTGTGAGGGTGACAGAGCACTGGAACAGGCTGCCCAGAGAAGTTGTGGTCTCCTCTGGAGACTTTCAAAACCTGCCTGTATGTGTTCCTATGTGGGCTGCCCTTAGGTGATCCTATTTTAGCAGAGAGCTTGGACTCGATAATCTCCAGAGGTCCAGGTCCCTTCCAACCCCTAAAACTTCACTAAGGTGGCAAAACACAGAATCACAGAATCCTTTTGGTTGGAAGAAACCTTTAACATCATCGAGTCCAACACACACAGTTATACTCTTCCTTTGCTACAGAGTTCATGATAGATATTTGTAAGCTATAAAAGAGTACAGCTGAAATGCTTTCTTTGGACCAAGAAACTGGACAAGATGCAATAAGGCATGGGAACATAGAGTATAGGGATGAGTTACAGAAGCCTATTATGTCTTAAATGAGCATGAAATAATGTCATTGTTAGTTTTGAAATGGAAAAGCCTATTCTGTTGAAAGAACAATTCAATAAACTCATCTGATAATCATGTTCCACCTTTAGTGGTTTAATGTAGAACATTACATTCCAGAAACATGCATTATATGCTACTGTAATATGTCAGTGCAAAGAGTTTTGGGAACTCAAAAAAAAAGGAGATGTATTACAAATTATAGAAATACATGTTTGGATACTGGCTTGCAAACAAAGAGTATAGGGGGAAGCAAAAAAAAAAAAAACCAAAAACATGATAGTGATTTTGTACGTTTCTGTGGAAGGAACTGGACAACAAAAGCCCCAAATGGTTGTCCGTGATTTTTTTTCCCCTATGCCAGCATAGTTTATAGGGATGGGGCCTTTGTTCTTTGCTTCACAGATGGCAAGAGAAAGAGAACTGAAGGCTCTGCAAGACATTTCACAGAGACACGTCTGACAGGTGATCAAATCATTGAACACTTCTCCCTGAAAAACAATGTTCAGATGTAGTCTAAGCATACACTCTGTGACAGCAAGAACATACTTTCCTCTGTGTTGACATTCATTTTAATAATAGAAAATTCAAGCAGAATTTCTGGCAATAACAACAAAAAAAGTACATGCCTTCATGTTTATGATGCAGAACTCTCATCAATTCATGTGTTTCGTTACTTGGGGATGACTGTTTTAATTGAAAAGTTTAAGCTTCTGATAGCATATGAGAAAGTCATGGCTCAGATGTGGAAACACTGAACGGTCTGTTTTATAAGTAAATGGTCTTATTCAGTATAGGATTATAAATGTTGGTGAAAATGCCATTAATGGTGTTAACATGATGGTTTCCTACTAAAATATGTCCTTGATATTCAGAGCTAAACACATAAACAACATTTCAAGGCTCCTGTCACTCAGAAGCACACTTCTGCAGAATATAAGCATATCTGTCACTCTGAGATGTATACAGATTTTTTTTTAATGTAAAAAACATGCTCATTTTTAACTCTCCATTGTCCAAAAATGACTCAAAGAGCTTTCAATATTTCATGAAATTGCAATCTTGATCTCATCACTCAAAGAAACAGATCACCAGAAAATATTTGCCTCTAACTTTCATAGCCTAGGTTTGTTGCCTCACTTCATTTTATGTTCAACATGAAACATCACAAGTGTCACATAACCTATCTTATATATTCTAAGTTCACTTATAAATTCACAGATATTGTTAATGACAAATCTATTAATGTGAACACTTAGCAGTAATGACTTTTTATACTGCATTTAAAAGCTTACAGCATGAATCCAGTGTTTGCTTTCTTCATCTAATGACACAAAACATTTTATTCATCATTTGAAACAGAATGAAGCAGGAATTTTTGCGGGGCATGGCAATTAATTTTCAAGAACATCAGAGTAGCATAAACCCACTAACACAACAAAGCTATACCAGTCAACCTCTCTATTTGTAAACTCACACATTTTACTATAATTTAACAGACATTACAAAGAAACAACATGAATATATACCAGCTGAGGATTTGATAATTTGTGTAACCTCAAAAATGTTTCTGCATGTATGGTACTTCCATAAAAAATTGATAACAAATATTTGATGGTATGTATTTTATGAAGAAATTCTGTACTTGTAATATTAGCTCAGTTGTCTGTCTTAGCTCTGATATAAAGCAAGAAATGTTGGACCAAAAGTACTAGTTTTAATATGTTTATGGTCTTTTGTGCTGAATGAGATGCTGCAATATTGGATGTGTTTTCCATAAAAACTACTTTTCATAAAAATATCAAATCTATTATATACTTCCTATTGAAAAACACATGACAGCATTAATGTTAAAAGCTTATATTGCATTGTCTCACAAGAATGTAATGCCTATAGTGGATAAAAACAAATGTGTGGGTGCCCCAGTGTCAGTTTCCAAGCTTTGATCATTTTCAGCAGTTTAAGGACTAAGAATAAGCATGAAGATGAAAGGAATGATACTTCCTGACTTTCCTTTCTGGTTAACTTCACTGTTCCTGGAAAACAGAGAAGAATATTGCAAAGGATTTGTTCATTCAACCTAAATAGCTAATTAGTAAGCATACAGGGATGTGTACTTTATCTTAGGTAGCAAAACCAAAAATACGTCAAATTAATTTATCCTAATTGAAATGAACATCTTTTCAGCTCTGATAAAAAGAAAACTTTGACAGTCTTCCTTCCTCTCTCCCTCCCTCCATCTTTCCCTTCCTTCCTTCCTTCCTTCCTTCCTTCCTTCCTTCCTTCCTTCCTTCCTTCCTTCCTTCCTTCCTTCCTTCCTTCCTTCCTTCCTTCCTTCCTTCCTTCCTTCCTTCCTTCCTTCCTTCCTTCCTTCCTTCCTTCCTTCCTTCCTTCCTTCCTTCCTTCCTTCCTTCCTTCCTTCCTTCCCTTCCTTCCTTCCTTCCTTCCTTCCTTCCTTCCTTCCTTCCTTCCTTCCTTCCTTCCTTCCTTCCTTCCTTCCTTCCTTCCTTCCTTCCTTCCTTCCTTCCTTCCTTCCTTCCTGTCTCCCTTCCTGACTGCCTGTGTGCTTGCCTCCCTCCCTTCCATTTTTCTTTCTTCTTCTTCTATGGTCTATTTCATTCTATAGTGCAAAGGAGAGATAACTTCTGTGTTTTTCCAGAGGGGCACACAGTGGTCCAGTTCCTGCCAATCCAAAAGATGGAAATGTGGTACAGTGTCAAGAGTTTCCATTCGGTGCTTTGTCTTAAGCTGGGTCTATGCTTACTATTACAAAACAAATAGTGCACCTAATTGCTACTTTATTTCTCCATCCACATTGTGCAAATAATTTTGGGAGGGGGTTTGTTGGCAGAGCTGAACTATTCCAGAAGTTTATTTTTGCAGTTTGGAGGTATACAACATTCCACTTCTCTTCACATTTGGTTAATGTGGGTTGTAAGAATATGTTACATAGAACTTGATCTTCATATTCTTCTAGAGCTGCATTTCCTGATTTAAAGCAAGACACATTTGATTGTTCAAAAATTCTTACTAGTTGGTGTTATCTACAGAAGTGATCTGTGGGAATTTATCAAAACAATTAAAATTCACCTGACATTTTTCCATTGTATCAATAGTAAACATTGGATTTGACATTTAACTAACCACATGAATTTTAAAAATATGATTTGTTTGTACTACAGGTTTTACAAAAAGGTTTTCTGGGTGAATCACTAAAGAAGATGAGAATGCACCTTGGTACTGTGTCAAAGCTTTTTAGAAAAACAGATGAGAAATTTGTGTAAACATTTTTATATAAAACTTCCCCTTTGAAAATCATCATCTTTTTCCTCTGTCAGGAGGAAAGCTATTTCTTCTTCGTATTACAGGATTACGACAGTTTGTCAGAGGTTTAAACCCTTATGACTTTTCCACTCCAACTTATGTATTACTCTCTCTACTGAGAACGACTGATCTCTTTAAATTATCTCATATTTTCTTTACCTAGATGTAATCACTTTCATGATTATACTTGAGTCGTGCAGCAAATGATGAGAATAAAAAACCTCAGAGGCAGTCTTATTTCCACATCCCCAAATCACTGTGAATGATGTCTGAAGACAATTTCTTTTCTAATATCTCTAATTGTCTTGTAAAATGCTGGAAACAGAGGTCATTATAAAAAGTGGTAAATGTAACTGCTAGTGTGGCAGAGGCTGCGGGCGCAACTAATGGTAACTTAACAAAATGCAACCTAATTTTCCAATCTATTTTTTTAATAACTGTAAAAAAAAAAAACAAACAAAACCAAACCACAACAAAACAAAACAAACAGAAGACAGCCAAGTATTTTTTAATTTAAAAAGCCCAAACCAGTGTAAAACCTGTCATGGGTTTAGCCAGTTGAAGCTACTGATGAATACAGTATTCCATACCATGCTGATGTTGTGCAGGCTCTAAAACTAAATGTTGGCTGGAGCAAAGTGTCATGGGACTTGAAGTTCAGATTGTAACATGAGAGGCCTCCTGTTTCCTGTTGCTGCCTCTGGTTTCCAGTTTGGTGTGTGTTGGCCTTTTCTTCCTGGTTGGCTGCGGGCTTGAGGTGGGTGGGGGAGTCATTTTATTACTGGCTTTTGCTGCCACTTCTGCTTTTGCTGTGTTTTTCTGTGAAACAGGCTAAGGTAACTGCATTGTAGTAATTTCATACAACTCCTTATCTCAATGCAGGGATTTTTGTGTTGCTTTTCCTTCCAGTCTTGGCGGGGGGGGGGGGGGGGGGGGGGGGGGGGGGGGAGGGCGGGGGGGGGGGTGGGGCTTGCTTGTGAGAGCAGACTGTTATACCAGGACAGACCTTAGACATAAATATTCTTAAATTCCTGGTCCAGTCAAGCATTTATTGTAAATTAATATGTTTAATTGAAGATCATTGAGATGAAGAGGTGGAATCTCTGCTGTAAGTAGCAGAAAATTAAATATTTTTTAGATAAAGATCATTGTCATAGTCTTAAAGTCATTTAACCTGATCTCTTGCAGAGCTGGAAATGAAAGATTCACAAGAAAGGACTATCAGTTACCAAATAAATGTCTGACTACTTTCCATTCAGAAGCTTTCTTAATGTTTTATCATTCTACATAAACATGTGTGGATATGTAGCATATTATACTATATTCTGAATGGAATGGAATTATGTAATGGAAGTGGTGAATTGTTGAAGAAGCTTGCAGATGTGGCATGTAGATGTGGCACTTCAGGATATAGTTTGGTGGTCATGGTGGATGATTTACAATTGGACTTGATGATCTTAAAGGTCTTTTCCAACCTTAATGATTCTATGATTGTATGAAATCCACTTTATTATAATGCTATATTAAGAAAATATGCTGCCAAAAGAAAATATAAAATGATAACATGTATTCTGCTTTTAATTGTTTTCAAAGTAATTCCATATATGAAGTATGTACTTTCTTTTCCAGATGACTATTGTACTGAAGTAAATTTTATTTTATTTTGTAAACATCTAAATTTGATATCTACATGTCAACTATTGCCCTCTCAGTTAAAGAAGGACAGGGACTGCTTGAAAGAGTCTGGTGCAGAGCCACAAAGACGATTGAGGCAGTGGAATGTCTTCTGACTGAGGGAGGTGGCGCTCATCAGCTTGGAGGAGACTGAGGGGTGACTTTGTTAATGTTTAGGAATATGGGAAGGAGCAAGCATCAGGAGGATGGAGCAAGACAGGGTAAGGGGCAGCAGTTGCAAGTAGGAGCATAGGAGGTTCTATGTAAACATCAGTAAAAAATTCTTCACTGTGAGGGTTACAGAGCACTGGAACAGGCTGTCCAGAGAGGCAGTGGAGTCTCCTTCTCTGGAGGCATTCAAAACCTTCCTGGATGTGTTCCTGCGTGATCTACTTTAGGTGATCCTGCTCTGCAAGGGGGTTGGGCCAGATGAGCTTTTGAGATCCCCTCCAACACCTCACATTCTGTGAATGAAAACTGAAGAGAAAAGGTTAAAATATTGACTTTTTCTGACTTTCGTTTTCAGTGCCAGGTTTTGAACATCTTGTAGGGCATTACATATCTTTCTATCAGCCCCAGTCAAAAATCTGGGCCATCTACACTTCCATAAATAAATAAATGCCAGCTAAGAATTCCAGCACTCTATTCTGTAAAGAGAGAATGCAAAGCTAGTAACAAACCATTAAAATATTGATAAAAATTGTTTGCCTTTATCACTCAGAGGATGTCAAATAGGGTGAAAAGGTCCATTTGTCTAGAGTAGTACTTACCTTCTTGGACTTTCTGTTTCTACTGTTATCCTCTCATGAAAAAAACCAAACCAACAGATTTGTTATCATGCAAGCATAAGTACAAACTGTACATACATGTTCAAGGTCCTGAAAGGATTCAGTTGCTTAAACACAGGTTACCTAAAGCCATTTTCGGGGCATCCTGACAGCATCATGTGGTGTCTCAGCAAACACGAGGCATCTCATATGGCGCTATGATGAGGTAGCTGAAAGCCAGCCTTGTGAAGAAATTAATCTCATTTAAATGTAGACACCTACAACATAGACTTCTACATTCTAGCTGGTCATTACAGAGTCGTTTTCTAGTCAATGGGGAGCAGTATTTCAAGAGCACAATTTATCTGATTGAATATATATGTCTACTCTAGGATGAGATGAACCTCGCACTAAAGGTATCTTTTAAATATAACAGGATTATCTGTGATTTGGACATCTACATTACTGACAAGCGTTTATGCAGATAAACAGGACTCACCTGTCAGCAGAAATAAAGGAATTTCCTGGCAAAATGAATCTGCCGTACAGTGATGAATCTCTAAAACTGAAATATCAGAACATCTTTTTGTAGTTTGTCACGTTGCCTTCCAGACTGTCCGATGTTTTAAAACTCAGCCCAGAGTTAGCCTCCTTATTGACTACATTGCAATTCCAAACTCATGGGTGAGCCAACAACCCAGACAATTAAACTTTCCCAAGGTAAGAATGCAGGTACACTCAAGTCTGTCACGCTGAAGGATCACACGATTTTCCACTCAGGATGGAAGTATCTAGGAAGAGTTGCTCTTAAGCACTGGCTACTGAAATTAATTGCTGACAGAAATCAATACTATCCTTGTTAACTTCACAGGTGTGCACTGAATTGAAGCATATGTGACTCAACATAAAATGAAACCATTAATTGAATGGCACATGGAAAGGTATAGCAGGAGTTAAATGAATGTAAATGAAATACACAAATACACTGATATCTTCTATTAGGAAGATGGAATTCAGTCACTGCTTATTGTCCAGCTCTGAAATTCAAATTAATGAGATTGTTCTATTATATATATTTCAACTGAAATACAAGTTTGAAAATAGTACTTGGTAAATTAAATAACATGTCAAGGATATGAACAGGTTAGATGATTTTTTTACTTCTCGTGGACTGAATAAAACAAAAAAATCTGAAGAAAAATATATTCACCAAAATGTAAACTGTTTCACAGCTTATGAAAAGAGGCTGATTAATACATTTCTTGTACTGTTTGTCAATTCATGACAAAGATGCCCACTCAGAAGAAACAGCAGAAAGATTTCAAAGCTGACCTTCTAGGTCGTGTTCCAATCCCTTATAGTATTACACTCCAGTACGGTAGTATATTTATTAGAATATAGTAATGAAAACAAACTCTGTTTTTCTGTGTCTAGTCAAGTTGACTATAAAGAAATGGCTGCCTTTTTTATGGTCAATTAAACACTTATGATTACATAGCCAAAGAATCACAGCTTTCCTTACAGAATATACTTGAGGTTAGTGTGACGTATAAATCAGCAGACATATTTGAGAACAGCAAATGACTAAACATTAGTAACAAGGAGACTGAAAATACCAGGAAAGCAATTAAAAATATTTATAGACTATGTTTCATGAAACTAAAATAATACTCATTTTTTTAGGAGATGACTATTTACTGTAAATAATACATTTAATGGCATGCATTCATCATAGCTCACATTAATTAGTTTTTTTTCTCTGTTAGGATCTATGAAGCAGTTTTAAGTACCAATGTCAACAACAGTTAACATGATTAAAACTGCATTCCTAATAAGAATTTTATCCCAACTTGTATTAATGTTTATTTTAAAATGCTTCTGTGCTGTGCAACCATCTGTTTCTCCCTAGTTATAGTACCTGAGTTCTACAATCATAGGACCCAAGGGAGATTTTCACCTCTTTTTTCTTCATGGTATAGCAGCCTTCACTACTTCATTTGAAAGAAATATGTCAGCTGAAGTTAAGAAGCTGTAGTCAACAGGAAAATGTTTGCAAACTTTTAAAACTGAAGCTTCTTGACAAATCCTCTAATTGTATACTTGCTGACTGTGAATTTGAAATTGTTGATTTCTTTGCATTATACTAGGAAGAAGAAAAGAGACAATGGCAGTGCAAATCAGTCATGTTTCTGTATTTATGTGAAAAAAATGCATTAGCTTTGCAAATAGGCTTTCTTTAAATGCATGACTTTCAAAACACCTTTTGAAGGACATTAAAACCAATTAAAAATAAGTAAATTCTTATTTTAAATAATAAATCCATTGGCTGTCATTTTTGATTGATTGTTCTGGAATAGAGTGGTGTTTAATCTATGAATTTATTGCACATTATTCTACTACTATAAAAACAGCATGTGAATTAGGTATGACATGTCTCATAGTAAATGGGCAGAATATTTACTTTCTCTTTTGATGTCTTGGTTGTAGCATGCAATCATCTGCTCTTGATTTGGTAGGTCCTTCCTGTTAAGTACAAAACCATATTACTTTCTATAAAGGTCAGATTTTTAGGTAACAAGAGCTACAAAATTTCACATGTTAAAAGAGAGTATATGTGGTATACAGAGATTAGGTGGTGTTTTACAGGTTTTGCCAATGGGGATTTTACATGAAAGATAAATCAGGCTTGGGTGATATTATAACACACTGTAAAATATACATACAGACTTTAATCAGATTGAGACAGAATATGTATACACATATAAAGGCATACTTATAACATTCTAAAGTTTGTCTGGATTGGAGAAAATAAACAGTCCTCTGGATTCAGTAGTTTATGACATACCGTCAACATGGATTAAGATTTTACTAAAAATCAAATAATTTAGTGTCTGGACATAGTTACTAAAATCTTGGGAAAAAGTTAAAAAGGAACCATAAGTGAGGTATTAGATACATATGATATCTCTAGAGTCAAAAATCAGTGTAGAATCACTGTGTCCCTAGTGTTTGAAATAAGGTTATGTTAAGAGATATATTATCACATAGACATTGTGTAAGCTTTATCTGTGTGATAAAGCTTAGTGACAAAGTGTACTTATCATGCACTTTAGATCATGGCACTTGCAGTCCCTCTACGAATTGTCATAGGGACTACTTTTACTACTTTAAGACACAGATAGTTGAAGTCAGATAACAGCCATATGTAGCCTGACTTGCAAAGGGGTAGGAGAGAACATTCATCACTTCCTGGGCAGCTGGGTCTGCATGGCTGGTGGAGAGAAAACTAAGGCTGGCTGTTCCCTTCTATCCTATATATAGGTATGGGGCAGAACAAAACCCTGCTCCTAGTCTCTTGGGATTTCCCTGTTTGGAAAACTGCTAAGTTTAAAATAGACCACGGCCCATGGTGTCAGTGATGAAGAGTGAAGTGAACAGGGGCTGCACAAAGGCTAGGTGCAGTGTTAGACAGATGTCTCAGTCATGCAAGGCTGTATTCACTATTAAAATATTATAGAATAGAAATACTATATAAATATTATATTATGTAAATATTATATAATAAATATTATATAATAAAGCATTAAAAATGCAAAAAGTAAAATTAATTTCTTAGGTAAAGGGGACTATGGGAGCTTCATTCAAAAATGAAAGCAGAAATGAGTATCATATGGGTGAGAAAGATCTTGAGCAACCCGACTTGAAAATTAATTTAATCTTTCTTTGAGACCTCCAGAGGTCTCTAATGTAAACTAGCCTGATGATATGGAAATAATGAGTAAAAATATTTTCTATAGATTCCAGCATAAACACTTTTCTTGGGAGTATCTTCTGTTTTCACTTCTCTCAGGTTTTGAGAATCAAACTTTTCAGGAGCAACGAAAAAACCCAAGCAACCAAAACACAATAACAAATGCTGCATAAACAAACCCAACCAAAACCCAATAACAAATGTTGCATGATATAGCAGAGAAATCCTGTGAATTTGTGGGGTGGGGGGGGTGGCAGGGATGGGAACAGACAGACACGAGCAAAATGAAAACTGTCATGCTTCTACTGACCTCAGAATTCCCTTTTCCTGGCAGGCCTCCAAGACCGTTCTTATTTTATGCAGTCTTTGGGGTAAAAAGGAGGCTGCCAGTTGCTGATTAAAGTCTCCCTTGGCTGTTGTCCTGGCTGGCAAACTATCTTCCTCTTTTTTTCTACTGGTTATTTAATATACTTTACTCTACAATTAACCCACAGGGTCTTGATAAAGGCAGACGCTCCATTCACCCCCTTTTGGCTGTATATAGTCATACAAATGGTGCAAGATTCTAAACTGTGATATCCAGAATACTTCACTGGGAAGCTCTGTATAGGTGCTTCTACCAAAGATTTAGTTCTAAAACTGTCATTTCAGTTATATTCAGTGGTGATAGAACTAAGAGAATTATTATAACAAAAATATGTTGATTTAATTATTATAAAAATACCCTGCATTTCAACTTAACATTCAAACACAGGAATGGAAAGAAATCAGAAGACATTTGCTATCAATAAAAAATGTGGCAGCATTGATGTGCTGCTGCAAACTGATAGTGTTGACATAATGCTGTAACTGCCTTCACATTCTCTCTTCTCTATTAGGAAGTTCATGGCAGCAGTAAATTAGTAGTCTGCATAATCCTTAATAGTTATGATTACTAGTAGCACAGGCAGAGAAATGCTTCCTGATTTATAACCTTTTGTTATAAATTTAGACACTCCCAATTCTAACTAGAGTTCAAATTATGCTTATTTAGGGAAATCAGGTATTTTGCAGTAATTTTGATTTTCATATGATTTAGGAAAACATCTTCCTTAGCCGAGCAAAAGACTTTATTTTCCATCATTTCACCAAGTATTTCACCAGATTAGAATCATTCTATGGTTAAATATAATTCCAGTAAGAATTAGGCTACAAGAAAGATGTGTCTTGTTAACCACGCCTCCTACAGACCCAGGTACTCTGTGCTTCTGGAACATGCAGCTTGCTTTGACTTTGAGTTCTGCATCCTGTCTTTTAAAATGTTTGTCAAGAGCATGAAAGAGTATGATGCACAAATAAGAAAAATTTTTAATTAATTTTGGCACATTTTGTGATACCTTGATGCAAGACTATTTGACCAAGTTCAAGAATAATTGATAAAGAAGAATACATTCCCTAAAAGTTTTTAAAACTGTAATAAAATATCAATGCTGTAAATCCAAAATGACCTGCAAAACTCAAGGGAAAAGTGAATATGATCTCTTTCCAGTTATTCTAGCAGAGACAATATAATTTTTGAACTTCATGACAGCTCTATTGCTTTTTCTGACATGATTTGGCAGTCTGTTATGGGTACCTTCATCCAGAAATGCTCTTTCATCCAAGACTGCAAAGTCAAGACTTTTTTGTCATCATTTTATGACATTGTAACTTGAAAAGGATCCAACACTAAATACAGCAGAGAAAATGAACCAAAAATCAGCACTATCTGAAGTGCATTTAATTCTGAGTGACTGAGTAAGAAATTAGTCATTACGGCAAGGGCAAAGATTTTGTATATCTTTGTTCTTCATTAAATGCTTAAAAAGAGGCAGTATTTTTTTAAAGAAAGATTTCATGTTAAAAATCAAATTAATTTCTTTGAAAGATAACTCTTGGGTTACAAAAATAGATGAACTGTACAGAATTACAAAGAGAAGGAAAAGAGTGATGCTTTTTGTAATATTGTGTTTGGGATTCATCACACCTGAAATATATATACCTGAAATGTAACATCAAGGTCTAAGCTAGCTAACATTGTTTGCTTTTATAGGTAGTGGAGAAAAATAGTGCTTTCATAAAGCAATTAATCTGATCTTTCCTAGATGCCTCTCTTATGAGGTGCCTATTGCTTTCAATGGAGTACACAGCACAAGATAACTAGCCTAGATTTATATATCTGTGTCACGGTCATTTATGTCAGATGAATTCACCTACAGCGCTTAAGTACACACATAACACAAATATGAGGCAGGAAGACAGCTTCTGCCTCAAGGAAACTGCAACCCCTAAATTAGATAGAAGAAGACTGAACTATTAAAAATGCCCCCAAACAAACAACCAAACCAACCAAAAACCTACACACACCTCTAAATAAAACTACCAAAATAACCAACCAATGAATCAAAAAAAGCCATCAAAGAGCAGTGTCATCCTTGGTGGTTGTCTTCATATAGTAAGTATAGTACAGCTTTGCTGATGTCTTGTGTAATTCTAATTGAAGAGATTTCTAGGAAGTCTGGTGTAGTTTTAGAGGTGTTTATAGCAAAAGAATCAAAGCAAGTATTGAGAAAGATTATCTGAACTTTTAGCAAATTAATTCAAACATATGGCTGCATAAAAAGGGTCTTGTCTCAAAACTAATATGCAGAAAGATCATAGGCAGGCCAAATGCAAGTATCTGAAAGGAGGTTCAGATCAAAGATGACATTCAGTTTCTGAATCTGAAACATTTTGGAAACCAAAACTTACAGAAGGGAGATCTGAAAAGAAAGAGTAGGACCTCTTTTCTTGATATATTGAACCTGAGCTTCTGATGAGGTTGCCACAAGGAGAATCCAGAATTCTGAAAACAAAACTTAGAGTATGATCCAAGATTAACATTTCAATGAAGTCCTGCCGAATGTTTCATATTGAAGTTTAATTACTAGTTATTCAAAGAAATGATAACAGCAAAATTTAGTTAGTGATGTTTTCATGCTTGGTCAAAGTTAGAAATGTTGAGTACACAATTAAACTTTACATCAGATGGTAGATTATGTATGAAATGCTCCTTAAAATATTTTGGTTTTATTAAGCTAAGGAAACAACAAGACAGATAATAAACATGATGCATGCTTTAGTTATCAACAATTTTGTACATAAAAAAATAATTGAGTTCTAAAGTATGACTGTATAGACCTTATTCAGTTATAGTAAATATTACTTTTCAAAAATGTGAATTGCTTCCATAGGACTCTTGGAAGAGTAATGTGAAGAACAGTGACAAAATTGATCTCTGTGTGAAAATGTTGCTTTAATCAAATTCCAAGTGAAAATACAAGTTTCATTATAGATATTTTCACAGTGAGGAAAGAAGCCATGGTCTATCCAAGCAATATGAAATTGAACCCACAGAAAGTAAGCCTGGCAAAATTACCCAATGTATGTTGTGTATATTTTGTTTAGAAGGTGTGCTATGCAGAACAATTAACTTAAAAGGATCAAGTACATGTGGGAGGGAAGATTATCAGAAGAGACTGCAACTAAGGAAATGTTTTGCAGATGTACTGCATTTAAATTAATAAAATCTCATTAGGTTTTATGTTTGCCAATAACGGCTGCAAAAGTTACCATACATTGTAGGAACAATTACCCAAATCTTCACTGTCTCATTAGGTTTGTCATACTGTTTTCATTATAATACATTAGAACTTGCAAGTAAGCCTTCAGTAATGACATATTGTTCCAATTCTCCTTTCAGCAGGCTCTAACATATTTTAGTATTTGTGTTACAAGCCAGCAGGTGTCTTCACTTTGGTTTCTCCTGAACTGGTTTTATACACAGACCTCCAGACACAGAATGGAATGTAAAAGGTCTTTCAATTACCACATAAAAAACAAGTCTGATTAAAGCAATACACAATATTTTTATAATTTTATGATAACTCAAGGTAAAAATGTGCATCTTCAGAGTATGCATCTATTCCTGTAAGTCCTGTAAGTGAAAGCTGTGTTAATGTAGATAAAACGTGATATATCAAGTTTGCAAATTTGCATAACAAATGGAAGCACAAAGTTAATTTGAATATCTAAGGCATTATAAACTTCAATGAGAGCAACCAGCACTGACTTTGTAAGGTGCTTGCATTCAAATGAGTAAGATTTTTTAAGGATATGATTTTTAAAACACTTTGAAGCTTCCTACTTCAGATCTTAAGAAGATCAAGGTAAAAAATAAATATTAGATTATATTAGAAAAACATTTAAAAATAAAAATGCACTGTTTTGCTTTATTTTCTTCTTTTTTAACTTGCACTTTTTAATAGTTTTCATTTCTCTTTCTCTAAATGTTTCAAAATTATTCCTAGAAATTGAAAGAAGTAAAAGCAGAATCAGAGAAAACAGGGAAAAATTAATGCAGAAAACAAACCCAACAATAACAACATCAAGAAAACAAACAGACTATAGCTGGTACTAAGAGACTTTTGTCATCTCCAATTCTGTCTCTCTCATGGAAGAATGTGAGGAAAAGAAACAATTGACACATGCTTATTATCATTTTTACATGAAGCCACCTAAGAATTACTTTTAACTAGATACAGGGTAAGTTGTTTAAAATAAAAAAGCATATTACAACTAAACACAACTAAAATTTAATTCTTGTCCTGATCTGATAAATAATAACTGTTTTGAGTAATTTCTGAAAATTTCTGTACAACGTATTAGACCATAGCCATTTCTGCATAAACAAAGATGTTGCTGTCAGGGCACAAAATTAAAAGGGGGCTACAAAATGGTCTCTGATCTGCTGCCTATTTTGGCTTAACCACAGCTTTGCTACAGCTGTTGTTAATACAGATCAGAATGACAGCAATAGATGTGATAAAAATTGTTAATATTAATTGCTCGAAACAGCAAATTTTCATCAGCTTTCCATTAACATGAAACAGCATGAGATTCCTCTCAATGAGCATCAGGCACAGTGTAAACATCACTAATGAACTACCTATTACAGACAGAAATAAGTATACAGGAAAATTAAATGAACTAATCTGAACAAGTACCTATTTCTCCTCCAGAGAGAAACTGTGGGGACTATCTGTGGATTCTACCCACATTTATAGAACAATATATTCAGGTCATGGATTCATGAATGTGTAAGGGGAGTGATGGGGGAGAGCAAAGTAAAATGTTAACCACCCATAAGCAAATGGGAAAACCTCCAAAAAAGTTTGTAAAATGCTGTAGAAAATCTGGAAAGTAATAATAATAATAATAATAATAATAATAATAATAATAATAGAATCATAGAATCAAGAAGGTTGGAAGAGACCTCAAAGATCATCGAGTCCAACCTGTCACCCTACACCTCATGACTATAATATAATAATAATAATAATGATAATGATGATGATAATATAATATAATATAATATAATATAATATAATATAATAATAATAATAATAAAGCAGTTTTTCCAAAGGCCAAAATATAAAAGTACCTTGAAAAATATGTTGTCTTCATAGAAAGCTAACCTTATAAATGCTAAAGAAAAAATCTGAGTATCAGAAATCTATTCACTGCAACACATACTCTTTATTTGTTTTACATTAAATAAACACCTTGACTTTTATTTATTAAAGAGATCCAAAAGCCCAAGAAAATGCTTACATGAACACAAAATTATAGTACTTCTGTGACAAAGATAACCAAAAATTATTCTGATGTCCAACGGGAGATACTTTCATGGGATCATTCCTTGACAGAGGTAAAAGATAGCTTTTCCCAGACAACTCAGTTGGAACTCTTCAGTGCTACTCTTGAGCTTTAGTGTAATGGACTTTATAACAACTTTACACCTGGACAGCTTGCTCTCTCACCCCATATTACTCCATTTTATCTTCTGCCTGATGGTCACCCCTGCTGTTACTTAATACTGTACTGATACTCTTGGGTCTGCTTTTTTTTTTTAAGATACAGGTTTTCTTAATTAATGTATTTCTTGCTGCTCTATTTTTTTCTCACTTTTAATTTGTCCATGAACTTTAATTAAGCTCCTTCATCATAGCTCACAGGTTTGGCAAGCTTCGTATGTATATATATATCTGCTCACCCAGCAAGCTGACCCAAGTTTTCTAACTCTATAAAAGTTGTTATTTCAGTTCATATCTTTCATATCTTACATAAGAGAGTTAGAGATAATAAAAATATAATAAATACATTGACTTAGGTTCATTGTTTTTAGCATAGAAAATTAATTATTTAGCCTTTTTTTAACAGAGAAAATTTACTGTGTGTACACATAAATATAAATATTTAACTAGCTTCTACATAATCAAATATTTCTTTAATACTTACTCTGAACCAAAAGAGTTCTAATTATTCTGTGGAAGTGTTAGCCAATATTAGATCACCCCCGCTCATATGTACACATTTCGCTCTTTGACGTTTGGTTGTTTTTTTCCACATACCTATACATAGTTAAATGGACTTATATGTAAATTAAAATCCTCAGAAATATGTTGCAAACATCTTATTGGGATCAAGAAAAAAGTTAATTTGGTTGGTCTGATGAATACCTATTTGGATTTGCCAGGTTCCTTAGGATTTCTGTGTTGTCTGCTGCACCGTATTCCTGGCTTATTAACAATCTAGCTACGAACTGTGAGCACACACTTTATTTTTTTAATCTTATTTGGTTTACATGAGGCTTTGCAAAACTTTTAGGAGATTTTTGGAAAACACTCTAATTGATGCTAATAAATTATGTCAGTTAGTACTCCGTATTATTAGCCCCCCTATCACAGAATCTTAGAATCAGTCAAAGTTGGAAGGGACCACAAGGATCATCCAGTTCCAACCCTCCTGCCATGGGCAGGGACACCTCACACTACATCAGGCTGGCCAAAGCCTCATCCAGCCTGGCCTTAAACACCTCCAGGGATGGGGCCTCAACCACCTCCCTGGACAACCCATTCCAGGCTCTCACCACTCTCATGGTGAAGAACTTCTTCCTCATGTCCAGCCTGAATCTCCCCACTTCCAGCTTTATTCCATTCCCCCTAGTCCTGTCACTACCTGATATCCTAAAAAGTCCCTCCCCACATTTCTTGTAGGCCCCCTTCAGATACTGAAAAGCCACAAGAAGGTCACCTCGGAGCCTTCTCTTCTCCAGACTGAACAGCCACAACTCTTTCGGTCTCTCCTCATAGGAGAGGTGCTCCAGCCCTCTGATCATCCTGGTGGCCCTCCTCTGGACACATTCCAGCACCTCCATATCCCTCTTGTAATAGGGGCTCCAGAACTGGATGCAGTACTCCAGGTGGGGTCTCACCAGAGCAGAGCAGAGGGGGAGAATCACCTCCCTTGACCTGCTGGCCACACTTCTCTTGATGCAGCCCAGGATCTGGTTGGCTTTCTGTGCTGCAAGTGCACATTGACAGCTCATGTTGAGCTTCTCGTCCACCAGCACTCCCAAGTCCCTCTCCTCAGGGCTGCTCTCCAGCCAGTCTCTGCCCAGCCTGTATTTGTGCTTGGGATTGCCTTGACCCAGATTCAGGACCCTGCACTTGGGGTTCTTGTTGAACCTCATGAGGTTGTTATGGGCCCACTTCTCCAGCCCGTCAAGATCCCTCCAGCATGTTTGCTGCACCACACAGCTTGGTGTCATCAGCAAACTTGCTGAGGGTGCACTCAATGCCACTGTCCATGTCACCAACAAAGATGTTGAACAAGACTGGTCCCAGGACTGATCCCTGAGGGACTCCGCTTGTCACTGGCCTCCACTGGGACATGGAGCCATTGACAGCCACTCTTTGGGTGTGGCCATCAAGCCAGTTCTTTACCCATTGTGGTCCACCCATCAAACCCATGTGTCACCAGTTTGGAGACCAGGATGTGGTGTGGGACAGTGTCGAAGGCTTTGCTCAGGTCCAGGTAAATGATATCAGTTGCTCACCCCTCATCTATTAATGTTGTTACCTGTTCATAGAAGGCCACGAGGCTTGTCAGGCAGGATTTGCCCTTGGTAAACCCATGCTGACTGTACCAAATCACCTCTTCACTATTCTTCTGTCTCCGTAGTGCCTCCAGGAGAAAGTGCTCCATGATCTCACCAGGCACAGAGGTGAGACTGGCTGGCCTGTAGTTCCCTGGTATCGATTTGAGAGATCTGCATACTAGATTCTCTTCTAATCTGTGATATTACTGATGTTTTTTCCCCATGTATAATATTTCCTGAAATCTCATATTTCCCAAAGACATTTCAAAAAATAAAAATGTAACCTGAATCTTGATTAGAATAGGACAAACTTCTGGATGTTTTAACCATGTTTTCTCACAAAAACACCCTCATATTACTGCTGTGGCCAAAAGAATGTGACTTCACCTGTTTTTCAGTAGAAACAATAGCAATGTGAAAGATTCTTCTTATCCAAAACATGCAGAAACCCAAACTTTGGGTTTGACTTTTTTTTTTCATTCATATTTGGGTAAAATTATTACCTTATCTTTCCAATTTCATTTGGCTTGAAGCTGACCACATGAAAAAGAAGATGCAGCTGAGAAAGCCCTCTCTGGAGTTCCCTCATCACTTCTGGAGAAAAGATGACAGTCTGGCTAGAAATGCCTCATACTTGGTACCTGAGTTATTAAATTACATTTTAGCTGTTTAGACTGTGAATTATACTCATCCTTTTGCCTTGTTACATGATCCCTCTCTAATTCATGGAACACAACTACTTTGCCCTTAGATATCAACTGATTTAGTTCAAGGAATTTTGCTGAAGTGCTAAGACAGCAGAGCTCAAGGCTATTGTTGATCAAGTAATTGTGTGACAGAACTGTGTGATAAAACACCAATGTGTCTGCTAAAAATGCTAAAGAAACTACATTAAGATATAAACTGAAGTTTCAAAGTCAAATACTGGAAAGCTATGGATCACCAGAATTAAGTCTGGTCAAGCAATCTGATCTCTACCTCATGAGTTTATTCATTATGAGAGTCTTCTGTAAGCATGGTTGCCATGAAAGACTATATCATAATGCATATGCCCTGTGTGGTAGACTAAAGGTTGCAGCAGCCAACTGAATTCTTCTATGTTTTACTTACACCTGCAGATTACTAAGATTTGCTTTGCAATCTTATTAAGTGGAACTATTTCAACATCAGTTTTAACCTTACTGGATTGCCTGTATGAACCGTCAATCAAGGCACCCAACAAATTAAGAGCCCTATTTCTGAGATGCACATAGTTCTGTCTAGGTCATGCATTCCTTCTTCAGAGAAAGAGTTGAAACAAAATGTCTTTATTCTTGTGTCAATACATTTCTTAAATCAGGTAAATCTTTTGAAATTAACTTCTTAACAGTGCCAGAAACTAATTGTTAGTGCTTGCCCTTTGAAATCTAGAACAAATGACCACAACCAGAGATATAATAAAAATGAGATGGGCAGGAAATTTCAAATAACAGAAAGATTTTTTAAGTGCTAGAGAGGTTTTTTACTGCTTTAGTTATATAAATGGACATTTCTAATTTTTCTAAATTATACTACTGAACTAAAAAAAAAAAAAAATCCACACAAGATAGCTACAAACCAGTAACTAGACTATCCCATCTAAAATGAAATGCTGTTTGACTCTCCACCACAACAACAATAGAACAACAACAATAGCTATCTGTGTAATTCTCTGTAAGCTTTAGTTGCATTTTCCAACATACTGAAATAAATACTTATGGTTATGATAAGGAGAAGTTCTAGTTACTTGCATAGGGCCTTAGAAAAGCTGAGATTACTGGCCATAATTCTTTTTTCATTTACTTCTTTGTAAACCATTAATTATTCCACTGAGGATTTTCTTTAGCAGTTAGCTGATATAGCTAAATACATACAGTAGTGTACAGTGAGTGCTAATGAAAATAGAGTCAGCTTCCTTCTATGTATTCTAAAATCAGATTTCACTATATTTCAAATTAGAATGTTATCTCTACATAAAAATTTTATAATATGCCAATCTGATCTTCAATTGTGGTCTAAAAATATTACAGCCAGAATAAATAATTAAAAGAGAAGTCCACCCAGAGTTAGGGTGCACTGAGATAAAAACATCTTAGATTTTGAATTTTCTGGATCATAGATTCATGCTGATAAGAGAATTAAGATGATGCCTTAGTCACAGACTGATATTCAGGTTTCATGCAAGCCACCAAGAAACAGTGGATACTTCGTGTCTTGAAAACCTTACGGTTTTAAAAATAGATTTATTTTAGATTTAACTACATTGAAGAGAAAGAGAAGTGCTTTCTTGGCTGCACAGAGAATTGCAGGTTAGAGCATTTGCATCAACCTTACTTTCTCATATTCATTGCTAGTTTTCATGCATCACTGGTAAAGTACAGGGAAAAAAATCTCAGAATCTGGATGCAAATGTCTAAGACTGAAAAAGTACTGAATTAATTATAACACTCATGGCTTGTAGTGAGTTGTAAGCTTCAGAGGCTATGCAAGAGAAGTGTGACATAACTCATGGCTTCTGGAACTAGTAAATTATGAGACTCACATACGAGATAAACTCCATAAGCTACTGTGGTCTGTATCTCCATTATAACTAGAGACAAAATTCAGTCTAGATCCCTGAAGTTTCATCATAAAAGTGAGTATATCAGCAGATCTATTGACTCTGCCACTTTATTTATTATTATTGTTTTCCTTTAAGTTCTGTCATCTTTTAGCATCTTTTATTCTTATTCTGTAGTCCTTTATTTATTTTGTGGTGGTTGTAAACAAGTATTAAGACAAGCTTCCACCACTGTTTATAGCGCTCACATCAAACAGGAAGAAATTTGGACATTCTATTTCCCTTAGTAAAATATATAAATTCATTTCAAAGGCAAAGTAGCAAAAAAAAAATATCTCATAGAGTGAGATCAAGCTTTTAAACTTAGTCTTGTGCTAGGAGGAGCCCAGGGACAGACAGTCACAATCCTTTCATTGCTTTCCCTTTGCTGTAGGGGGAAGTAATTTTACTGCTGACTTTTATAATGCATGGTTTATCTTCCCCCCCCTGTGAATTGCCTTATTTGGCATCTTATAGAAAGCAGAATTAAGGTTCTGTATGTGCCTTATGCATGTCCTTTCAATACCCCTTAGAATTACTCACCCCAAGGGGAAAATATAACATTTGCCACTCCTTGTTCTTCTCCATGCTGTAAGGTTCATTATATTGACACTAAAGGACAGAGGGTATATGGCTCTTTATTCATTCCTGTAGTTTCAGTTGAGGTCAGTTACAGTTTTACATGTTACATACAATTACAAGATAGAAAACAAACAATTACGATGTAATTCAGGATGTTTTTATAACACACTAAAAGACACAGATTCTGAAGCAGATTCATAATAGTTGAACATTATTTGGAGACAAAGAGCAAAGGTATAAATAATGTTGAAATAAAATACTATGAGATAACTTCATGACAATTTTCTGCTACAGCACTAAAATAGGAGATGCTTTGTTAAGATAGATAAGAATACAATAGTCTGGTTTATATATCTATATTAAAAAGGGGGAAAAAAAAAGGAAAATTATTCTGTCAAACATTAATTGGGATGTGGAAAAACCCTCAGCCACAAGCATTGCTTTGAGCAGATAACAGTGAGAAAGTCATGGGCTTCACAGCTAGCCTCACAGGGCTCAAGAGATTCACACTAGCTAAGAATCTATCTATATAATTCTAAGGAGAGATCAATAAAGACAGGAAATGGAAATACAATGCCTCCTTTTTCTTTGCATCTGTGTAAGACTTCAGCATAATTCATCCAATCATTCAATTAGAAACATTTTGAGAATAAAGATGTAAGCATCAAGTGGGAGGAGAAAAGACTTGCTGGGTGTTTCAGTCTCTGTGTACATGCTTTTTTGGTTCAATGATTGATTGCCATTCTGGGTATTGCTGGTAGAGATCCCACTAGAGGGAAGTAAAAGATTTACCCTGCATTAGGCGGTGTCATTATGAATTCTGATCTCAGATTCATGCAGGTGGCTTGGAAGTTTATAGGCAGCAAACACCAGTGTCTAAACAAAAGCTCTGTCTGAAGACAGGCTGAAAGAACTGGGGATGTTCAGCATGGAAAGGAGAAAGCTCTGGGGAGACCTAATAACTACATTTCAATATCTGAAGGGGACCTACAAGAAGGCTGAGGAAGGATTGTTTAGAAGGGCTTGTAGCAATAGGATGAGGGACAATGGGTTTAAGATGGAGCAGGATACATTTAGATTAGACAGAAGGAGGAGGGAGGTTTTTTACAATGAGAGTGGTGCAATATTGAAAGAGGCTAACCAGGGATGTGGAGACTCCATCCCAGGAGGTATTCAAGATCAGACTTGATGTGGCCCTGGGCAGCTTGATCTACTTGCAAGTGTTGCTCCTGACTGCAGAGGGGTTGGACAAAATGACCTTTGAGGGAGTCTTCCAACCCATTGTAATCAGTGAATCTGTGAATCTTTTTTACTTGGTGTATTACCAGACTTATAAAGTAATATTATGTCATGTAACATACAATACATAGATCACGTTTTGATGAAATGTTTACAATTTTCAACAGGTACTGAAAGAGATAATCTAATTGAATCTGTGATGCCTGCAAAATGTCAGTTCATATACCATAAACCAGTACTGCTGACTTATCTAGAACAGGATTGCTTTGTTTTTTACAAATTCATCATATGGAGTAAAACCAACAGTAATGTAACATGATACATACTTCAGTATCTACATATAACTCTCTGCTGAGAGTTTTTGTTCAGACAAACAATGGTCTTGCTGTTGATGATTCATCAGTTCCCTGCTTTCTCTTCTCCAAAAAAATGCAGCAGTAATTATCAGAAGTTTATATTCTCATGACTGTTGTCACCTTTGTATTGAGATTTGCCTGTCACATCTTGGTCTAGTTTTGACTGTAAGGCCCAGATTCATAAAGGGACTGGCTACATAATTACATTCTACTGGGTAAAATATGTACCTGTCCCTGGGCAAAATATGTAGACAATGATAGAACTGTGATAGAATTTGCAGATCAAGACCCAAGTTTCTGATAATCCTACCATGAATGTGCTCTTCATTAAGCTAGAATGTTGCTTGCTCAAATTCTTGCCTTTGGCTGAGAGAATACTGAACTATTAGCTACATAGGTGGTGAAAGTGGTGAATATTCCTCGCATTTAATAAAACTAACCTCTGCTTCTACCCTGATAGCATACTGCCTTTTGAGGAATCTAGGTTGAACTTAAATCTTCACTGATCAGGGAAAGAACTGCACTTGTTCCTCATTTTTTGAGTGCTTTTAACATTGCTGCAATGCTAAAACCTGGGGTATAGAATTTCTGTGAATTTCTCTAGCTTTTGACATCTACAGGGGGTGCATCTGCCTCTACGTTAGTCTAAACTGCTTTTATAGACAGATATCAGCAACAGGCCCTTCTTGGGTCAATTCGCCTAACACATTCTACATGTTTACATTGGTTTGATATAAATCATGCCTTAGCAGTATGGGTTCCTCTTCACTCACTACAAAAGGAAGATTTAGCATAGATGGCCGTGATGTTGATGCCTGGAAGTTAAACTCCCACCCTTGGCTGGATAACATCTTGGAAGAGTTGAGTCATTGCCCATTTTTGGAAGTATGACTTAGTAGCCTACATTTTTGGTTTCAGTCCCAGTCTTAGACTCCAAAAGCAGAGAGAGCTTTTTTATTAGCTTTCAGGAAGAGAGATTCTCTCATTTATATCTATAGCATCCATTTTAAAAGCCTCCATTTAATAAATTTGAATATTTGGGCAGTTCTTAAAGAGCAGGGAGTAATGATGAACATTCATGGACTATAAATGGAAACTGGTTGTGATGCCAGTGTCTGCCTTGCCAATGATCACATTTGGTCAAAAGAATTACATTCCGGACATTTTTTGAAAATAACATAGTGTGTCATTTCCAGTACTTGGACACATGGTTAAACTGCTTAGAGCAAAAACTGTTCAGCAGCAGTAGCAATAAATAGATGTTTCTGCATTTGCAGACTTTGTTTTGGTTTTTGTTTTTGACTCTAGTATCTGCTGCTACTAGGGATGATAGGATTAGAGGAGGGATGGAGACTTGGAGGGAGCAGAAACCATGTAGCACTGTGTGAAGTTGCAATAGGTGGAGGGAAAGTGGTTTGATTGTTCAGCCTGCTTGCACTAAATTAAAAACGTCTTGTCCTTTAAAAAAAAATAGAAAGTTAGCCAGCCACATGGCAGCTTATGATGAATTTTGCTTGGACATTTTCCCTGTAACTGGTACTTGCTCTATGCAAATGGTTATGCCTTCCATTTTACACACATTATCAGTAAGTTTAACATGTTTGGCTCCTCTGAACTTTTTTCCCAACCTTTGTATTAGGAAGTATTTTACAATTTGCCCTCCTTACCTGGTTTTAAATCACCCACTAGGAACTGCATGACATTTCCTTCCTACTGTTTGTGTTTATGATGTGGGCTTGAAAAGTTTTTTCAATTAGCAGCGCATTTCTCTGTCTTATTTCCTGGGTGCATGTTTCTGCCATGAGTAATTTGCTTTCCCCATTTTCTCTTTGTGCCTAAGGAGATAACCTATTTATTACTCTTCTACTCTGTAGCTTCACTTTTTCCCTTTTGTTCTAGCTTCTTAAACCATCTCCCAGACCTGTTCAGGTGATAACACTTTCATTCTTCAAGGTTTTTTTGCCTTGTCTTGAATTCCCTAAAGCTCAGAGGGAGGAAATAAACTTTGCTTCATCTTTATCTATGAGTATTGTTTCTCACTTCTCACTTCTTTGGATATATCTGTCTATATTAATTCCAAGTACACAGGCCTTTAGGTAACAATGAGAAACAGCATGGAAATACACATTCAAACATGCTATCAGAAAGTTGATATGCTCCATCTAATCTCCTTAAGACTTTGATTCTTAACATAGTGGAATCCTGATTTAAGTTGACTTCTCTTAAAAGTTAACCAAAAACTGTACATTTTTTGCTTTATCTACAAATATATGATCTTAACATTGAAACAGATTTTCTTGCTTTATTTTAAAGCCAAAATAAAGGATGCTTTGTCAGCCTTCACAAGTGAAGAATTCATAAAACTAAAAGGCTACATTCTACTAAAATTGGCTAAAGCTCATAGTCTAGCTGAATGTGTAAAATGTCTAAAGAAAAAATGCTTGCAAATTTATTTGCTTCCTTACGAAGTTCTGAAAATAGGTAAATCCCTTACCATAAGTTGAAAAATATCTAAACCAAAGTTTAGATTCCCTGAATCCACTTTTGTTTCTGAGATCCACTTTTTCCACTTTTCTCTGTTTATTTTAATGTAACGTTGTAAATAAAACAAGCAGCAAGTCAATGGGAACTATGAAGCAGCCTGAACACAAACAAACCAGATGATTCCCTGCAAACCGTAGGTCATGCCTGCTGAACCATAAATGTTGAAAGCAAACGTAAACAAAAACTGAGAGAGGCCTCTAAACAATTTGGAGATTATAAAGTACCTAAATCTAAGGGCAGCTATAGCATGTGCCTGAATATAGCCCAATTATATTAAGAATGGTTTTGAAATGCTGCTTTTCATCATGTTTCTTTCATTCTTCAGTTTGTAGTGGTGACCAACATCAGCTACTATTAAAGAGTCTTCATGCATGTAAAATAATATGATTTCACAATGATTACATATTCAGCCTACAGCTGGCTGAGTTTTTACATCTCCATTTGTCATTGACTATTGTGTCCAATTAAATGATTAGCTTTTAAAAACTGCTGCACATTATGAGAGTGAACTTGTGTTCCATTGCACTGAGTGATGCAGAAACAAACTCATTACAGCATGTAATTCACCCATATTAAATAACAAACAGATGGCTGCTGTAAATGAGAGCTGCTTTTTCTCTTCAAAAGTGCCAGGAAAAAGGTGTTTTTATTTATCTTTGTTTCCAGCTTCTTTCTGTTTTCTTGACAAGTGGGCAGCTGGTTGCTGAGGTTTTCAATTGGTGCAGAAGAATGAAAAGCCTGTTTCCATTAATTTCCCCATAAAATAAGTCTTTGAATCATTCCTGTTATAAATGCATGTGCAGTAGCAAGCTGCTGCTTGATTAATTCACTTATTATGAAGATTTCATCTTTTATAAGAGGGCCTGCAGGTAATTTATCTTGTTTAGTAAGATTAGAAAAATGTAATTATCTTGATACCTTTGGACTCCTCTCATTTTAATTGTGTTCCCATAAATTTCAAACATAAAGATGGGAATTTTTTTTTGCACAAATGTTCCAACATGTGGTAGAAAAATGTGTTGTAAGATTTGCATAAAAACTTATCAAGTAAAATGCATTTGGATTATACTATTAAAGAAAGGCATACCAAACGAAACCCACAGCATGCAGTCATGGAAGCACACAGAAGTATCTGCATTTCTGGTTTGCTGGTCACAGGCCTTTAACATCTGGAGCTAGATGGAGAATGTTAGCATTTAAGATTTTTTGGGGTTTTGCCTTTTTTTTCTTTCTTTTCCAATCAATAATGCATTTCACCAGAGAAATACAAAATCTGTACCATTTCTACTAAATAAGTTAAAATTATGTTTGTCTTCATATATACCACAAAGAGTCAAAAAAAAAAAAAAAAGAGCTGAGGTATATATGTAATATTAGCTCTCCTGTCTCTAGCATCCCTTTTAGATGCTTTCTTCCTCCTCTCTCTCTTTACCTTCTCTTTGAGAGCCAATTTGAAACAAATCAAGATCCAGAATTCTTTCTCTTCAGAATCTGTTTTTCTTCTGAAACCAAGAATTGAAGTATTTTTGTTTGGTTTTGGCTTGTTTCATTGTTTATTTATTCTAGCATTTTCATCAATCTATTTAATTTCAGTTTATCTTGTTCCAGAAGGACTATTTTCCTTATTTTCTTGGTTTCTAAGAATCTTTTGATTCTTCTCCTCAACCAGAAAATTTAATTAGCAATTTCACATGTGTTTCTTTTTCATATTAATTTCAAATCAGAGTGATTGAGATGGCTGATTTCCATAAAATAGATGTATAGAAACATAATTATACAACAACTGCAAAAAGTCTAATCATAGGTTCTTAGCCCAGAGTCATGTCTCTGACTACATTGAAGATCAAAGGTTGAGAGAAGAACACAAAAAATTGCACATGTGTGGTGTCACAGCTGAGTATATTTTTTAAGTTTTCATCATCTGAAGCTGGAGGATACAGAAATTCTGAAATCAATAGATTTTTTTTTTAAATTCTGAGGCAAAGGGTTTATTGTTATAATGAACTGCAAACAGATCTAATAACATTTCTTGATCGTCACACACGTTGAAATGAGGAAAAAAAAATCTTCTCAGTGTGTTTAGAGGTAAATATTTTCACAATTCTGTATCCATAGTTTCTTAGATTTTGAGCTAAGTTCAGAAGAGGAGGTACCAGCATCATAAATAGCAATGCATGATGAAAGTTTTGCAAAGTGAAAGGTCAGGCAGTAAAGACACTTACAAGAATATGCAAACTGTACGAAGTTGAAGCCATGAAGCTGAGAAATGTGTATAGATGGTTGAAACATTTCAAGCCGGGTGAGTCTGGCAATTTTGACAAGCCGTGATCTGGGAGACCTGTGTCAGCAGCCACACACATGAATGATGAAAAGACTGATCAGCTCATTAGGAAAGATTGGCAAATACCCTAAATGACCTTGCTACTGCTCTAAACTTCAGTCCTGCATCAGAACACTGAATCCTGCAGTGGTTTCTCTAAACATTGTTAATGCCAAGTCTTATGAAAACTAATCTCTAGACATACAGAAACTTATGACATTACTCTTCAAGACCCAACTGAATTGAAAAGCTAGATTAAAAGAGACACATTAAATTCTATCAGAATTTGTCACCATATTTAGATTTTTTTCTAAGCACCTTGTTCCTTCCAACTAATACATTGATGTTTTATATTGCTCATATATGTTGATATGTTTTATATTGCATATATAAGTAATACACAACCAGAATTTATTATTTCTTGGGTTCTAATAGCCAAGGAGTCTGACAAAGTTGTAATTAAAAAAAAAAAAAATTCTCTCTATATATTTAATGGTACAAAAGGCTCCTGTATTCTGTTAAGAAGATGTTAGCCCACTGAGAGCACACAGAGGTTCTTCTCAGTCTAACAAAGGAGGTAGTTAATAGCTGTTATATTTCTCCAAATAGTTCCCAGGTAAATTGCCAACAGCAAGTGTGGGCTCTACATGTTTTATCAAAACATAATCCAAACTGCTTAAAGACTACTCTTCATGTGTCTGATATGCATTTAGTATAATACATGGTTTCTGGTAGTGTGTGGTTATGGTACTTTCTAATTGACAGTTACAGAAAGGATAAAGGTTTGTTTACAACTAGAAGTGAATGAATGTTCTTTCCTATCTCTGGAGTTAGAAGATAAAAGTAAGTTGATGAAATTATTTAATAGCAGACAGATAAAAAGTCTGAGGTGTAAGATAAATAAGATACTATGACCATCAGGAGCATTTTATGCTAACAAAAACTATGATGCAATCAGTCCTTAAAATTAAAAGTAACCTGCTGGTGCACAGAAGCATGTCAAAATGTAGATTTACCATAACATGTAATCTGTGTTTCAAGCTAAATCTCATCTTAACATCAAAAATGTGCAGTCCATTCTCTCGAGAGAGCCCAAACATCGGTGTATTAAATCAGTTGCAGATAAAGAAGACCAGAGGATTCCAAGTAGTATCCACTTCTGACTTGCATTCCTTGCAGCCATTGGTCTAATCAGCCTTTAGAATCAGCTCATGGAACCATTTTTGTTTTAACAATTTCATTTGGAGGGCCTTAGAACAAGTCAATCTTCCCAGTAATAGTGAGTAGCATAGTTTGGATAACTAAAGAAACAATTATGTCTGCTAGGAAAAACAAACAAACAAACAAAATGTAATTAAATGGAATATTATTAAAATGGGTAAATATAAATATCATGTCCTATTCTGAATTACAAGAATAGACCAGAGACCTGTATTTTCTAGTATTGTCTGGGGTTAAATATGAAAACTTCAATATGTTTAGATTTTAGGCCTCTATTTCATATGTTCAGAGCACAGGCCAGACTCATTTCTGCTTTCTGGAAACGTTCCCATTTGGGTGACATTTCTATGACTTAGATCTGTACTATTTCAATATATTGTGAAAGAGATGCAGAAAGTCAGCATTTCACAACTGAGAAGCTACTTTAGATATTAGTCTGCAATCACTTAATTGCATGAAAAGAGTCTTCTCTAACTTTGCCCATAAAATGCTGCTTCAGTAATTCATTAACTTGTTTTAATGAAACAACATCTCATTGCTATTTGGGAAGAAACTAATCTCCTTTCCAAAAAGTTTGCATAATGTATTGAGAAAGAAGTAAGTGACTGCAGAATCTGCTGATCAGTCTTTTGAGGATTACACGTAGGCTGGGTAAACTTTTATCTAATGTTATTGAGAAAACTATATACACACAAAATTGCCTGCTCAGGCATTTAGTACAGACTAAGAACAAAATATGTTTAGGTTGCACTTTGCAGTCCTGTTCAGCAGCCACTGAAACCTTAACTTTATCCAAAGAAAATTAACACTTCTACTCAGCTCTCAACTGCAGCCTGTTTTTACTCAAACCAGAGATGTTGTATCGAATCTGGGGATTACACAAAACATGTAATAATCACACTTCATGGAGTCTGTTAGCAACAAGGATCCAGTGTATTATGATATGTTATTAGATATCTTTTATATATAAACATTTATTTCATGTATGTATCTATACACAACTCATATATGTTTGTGTGTGTGTTTGTGCAGGTACTCTACAGATCAATCACAAGACATCTTTAAGATGAGCAGTTAGTTTACACTTCCCCTCCCTCTCTACTCTGCCCTAGTGTAGCCACATCTGTAGTACTGTGTCCAGTTCTGGGCTCCCAGCTCAAACGAATCAGGGAATTAGCATAAAGAGTCCAATGGAGGGCTAAAAAATTATTAGGGAACCAGAGCATCCCTCTTACAAGGAAAGGGTGAGGGACCTGGGGATCTTTAGCCTGGAAAAGAGAAGACTGAGAGGGGATCATATCAATTCTTATAAATATCTAAAGGGTGGGTATCAAGAGGATGAAGCCAATCTCTTTTCAGTAGTGCTCAGGACAGGACAAGGGGCAATGAGTGCAAAATTGAACACAGGAAGTTCCATCTAAACATAAGGTGTTACTTCTTTATTTGGAAGGTGACTGAGCACTTGTACAGACTGCCCAGAAAAGCTGTGGAGTCTCCTCTGCAGTCTCCAAACCTGCCTGAACATGTTCCTATGCAACCTAATCTAGGCAAACCTGCTTTAGCAGCAGGGGTTGGACTAGATGATGTCCAGAGTTCCCTTCCAACCACTACCACACTACCATTCTGTAATTCTGTGATTAATTTGATTTAAAACAAGGGGGGGGGGGGGGATGGGGGGGGGGAAGGGGGAAAGGAATGGGGATCAAAACCAAACGAACGTCAAAAAACCCCACAAACAAACAAAAACACACACAAGCCACAAAAATTCCCAACCACAAGACTGGAAATAATTCCAAGACCAAACACAATGTTAATTACTAATTCCTCACCTTCTTCCCAACTCAGAAAGCTTAAAATTGAGTATAAGTAGATAACAGAATTCTGTATATAGCTGCTTTTCGATCATTGTATATTTAAATTTTCATACACTGCAGTGTTCACTGTTTCCTCTTCTCTTATGTAGAAGAACCTACTATTGACCATCAGGGGTCACTTAGAGTACTTGAACAGATATAAAAATGACAGGAAGCCACATATTTAAGGTGCAGTTGGCAGTGGAGTTGTCTAATGATGAATAAATCAATTTCAGTTACTTAAAAATGTATATATAATGTCATTTATAAATATGTCAGGACCCAACAGACATGACATAACATCTCTGGGTGATCCTTGATAACCTCTGAATAGCAACTAGAGATAGACAGCATTCTAAGCACAAGGTCATAACTTCAGGAAATTCATACAATCATAAAATTGTTCTGGTTGGAAAAGACCTCTTAAGTCATCAAGTCCAACTATGAACTTAACACCATCATGGTCATTAAAATGTGTCCCAAAGTGACCACAAGTTTCTTGAACACTTCCAAGGACAGTGACTCCACCACCACCCTGGGCAACCTGTTCCAATGCCTGACCACTTTTTCCATAAAGAATTCTTTCCTAATATCCAATCTAAATCTGTCCTGGCACAATTTCAGGCCGTTTTCTCTCATCCTATCACCTGATCCTAGAGAGAAGAGACCAGTCTCCACCTCTCTACAACCTCCTATCAGGTAGTTGTAGGGAGCAATGAGGTCTCCCTTCAGTTTCCTCTTCTCCAGACTCTCTCAGCCACTTGCTGCATGATGTATTCTCTAGATCCTTCAGCAGCTTTGTTGCCATTCTGTGGAACGCCCTAGAACATAGGCAACTAGGCTGAACTATGTCCATGCATTTGTTCATATATATGAGATAGGCATACAAGCTTTCACTTCAGTTGACAGGAACTGTGGATCAATTTAGTTCATTAAAAACACCATTTAGTGCTGTGAAGATGCTATAATACGTCCTTCATAGGATCCAGCTGCCTCTCAGAAGAGAACATATCTCTCATAGCTTGTGTCCTATGTGCCAGCCCTAAATGTGTACACTATTGTGGTAGTCTGGCCCTGGCTGGGGGCCAAATGCCCACAAAAGCCAATCTATCACTACCCTTCTTAGATGGACAAGGGAGAGAGGAAAATACAACCAAAGGCCCATAATAAGATAGAAGCAATTTTAATAATGCAAAACAAAGGCCACGCGTGGAAGCAAAAGCAAAGTTATTCGCTACTTCCCATCAAGTCAGATGGTATTTGATCGCTCCCGGGAAGCAGGGCTCCAATACATGTAGTAGTTGCTCCAGAGGACAGACACCATCAACAAATGTCCCCACACTTCCTTCTTTCACTTAGCTTACATGTCTGAGCTGACATCTTATGCTATGGACAACCTCTTTGGTCATTTTTTGTCGGCTGTCTTGGCTGTGTCCCCTCCCAGGATCTTACCCATCCCTCAGCATACTCTTAGGATGGGGAAATGTTGGAAAGGTACAGCCCTAGTGCTCGGTTCAACCGAGGCCGTAACACTGGTGTGTTATCAACACCCAGCTACAGCACTGCAAAACACAGCATCAGAGAGGTGCTCTGGGGAGAATTAACTCCAGCTCAGCCAAACCAAATACAACGGTCTACCACAGGGCAAATACTATAGCATATGGTTTCTCTCTTTAGGTATCTGAAACATACCCTTTGTGACTATAGTGCAGGTTTTGATATGTGAATTAGATGTATAATTTTCCATCGCGACCTAGTGGATTCCCTTTGTTTGCCTTTAGAGACTGAAAGATGTCTTTCTGCCTTCAGCTAAGACTCTGGAGAGGAGAAGGAATCACTCCTACTTGTTTTGTCATACTAGCCAGTCCCTTATCAGTATGTTTAATGTCCCAGGTAATCTCAAATTATACCAGACATCTAGATCTGTGCATCTGAATGAAGTTCTTCAACTTACAATTTGTGAGAATGTTACACCTAGGTATATGACTCCAGACCTGAATCCCAGTTCTTAGACCTAGCCAGGAGAACACCCACCCCTTAGAATCCTCCTTTGACCTTTGATTTCAGAATCAGTTACATGGTATATCCACTACCACAAGACTGTAATACAGGCTCTCAGTTTATTTCAATGATCCTTAGGCTTATTTTGGATATATGCTCTTTCAGTGACAGGGATGAGACAAGGAAATAACTTTCTGTACTACAAGACACAAATAGTGTTGTACCTAGAAAACCATTTGGAATGGTGCTTTCTGCAAAACATGACACAATCATCACAAAAATTGATTGTTAAACAGGGGTAGCTGTGTATCAGTAAATATTTGTTGTGTTGATTAGATCAGTATGTGTGTTTACATGGAATAAAATTGAGGAAGAATGGAAATATTGTGAATCAACATAGTATGTAGAACTTAGACCACAAATTTTATCTCAGAATTTGATCCCACAGAATATACAGAAGATTGTGTTTTTCCAGACTTCTAAAACAAGTGCTGGAACAAGTCAAAGAATTCAATATTTTAAAGAAAAAAAAAAAAAAACAATTACACTGGTGTTCACTCTTTGTCAGAATTTAGAACAGTGCACAGCTTCTATTTCTGTGAAAACAATTTTTCCATTAATCTTAAACCAACAGTTTTTTGAAGTGGATTTTAGTATCTTTTTGTTGTTGTTTTTGAATGAGTTAATCGTATTTTATTATCTGTTGAAGCTATCCTCTGACAAAGTGAAAATATTGTGAACTTACCTAGGGTTTGTTTTGGGAAGAGAGAATTTTAAAAGATGATTAGAGCTATCTTCAAACTTTTGTAAGCTCATTCAGGTATAAACCTCAGTTTTGGTTCTGAATGATTTTTTTTTAAGGTATTATCCAGGTAATAAGAAAATAATATATATAGGTATAAAAATATTGTTATAATTTGTTAAAGAAAAAACCTGTTGTGGTGGGTGTTTAAGATGATAGAGATATTGAATACTCAATTCTCTTTTGGAAGATCATTTTCATAACTTTACTGTTAGAATGAAAAAAAGGAACAGGAAAATAAAGTAAACAGAAATATCTCATTCTATTAGAACTTTTAATAGAATAGCAGATGCTTGTTTTTCTTACACTGATTTTACACTTGGAACTAGTTTAATTAAGTTTGGATCAGAGTTTTGTCACAAGCATGATGCCATCTTCTGCCAGGTTTATAGCTTTCCATTTTGTGTCTTACCAAAGACACTTCCTCTAAATGTGTATTGAACTACAGAATGGAAACAAACCTCCCAGCAGACAGACTGGCTCAATCCTGCAGCCTCAGTCGTACCTGCAGGTCCTCTGCTTCCTTGAAACTCTGCTGGGATGAGTGGAGCTCACATAAAGGTGCAAGATAATGACCTAAATTTTATCTCATGATTTTTCTGAATATTCTATATTCTCTCCCCATCATCCTCAACACTTTTGTGTTTATTCCTAATCAATTTGTATAATTTTAGAAGTTTAAAGTCATATTAAGCTTTTGTTGTTGAAGTTGTTTTTTTTAACTGACCAGTAGCAATTTATACTTTTTAGCTGAAAAAGAGTCCAGCTTTTGAATACGACTGAGCATAATTTTTCATTAAGCAACCAGCTTTAGGGTCAAGAACCAAAACATTTATTAGCAGTTTTTGGAAATCAAGACTACGCAATTTTCCACAGTAGAGATGATGCCCACTGCATTTGTTCCTATGCAGTCAATCAAGATTCAGAATGCCTGCTGAAATCAAGTCTTGTCTGTGGTTCACCATTACAAGAAGATAGAACACATACTTTATAGCAAAAGAAATATTTGAGTTTGATTTTTAAATTACACAGGCTAATTTCTATTTGGATTACTAGAATGCAAACTCTTGATAATTTTGATCTGCAGTGAGGATGTATAGGGAAAGGAGTGGCTTCTAATGTGCTTTATCTGGCTGCAGTTTGTCATACCACAGTACTGCTCCTGTTCTGTAGTAGTGCAATACAGCAAGGCATTAACTTTTAACTTAACACTTTACTACTATCAGGGGATATATTTAACCTTTATTAAATTTCATAGGGATGATTTTATTCAGTAACTATTTACTCCTCCCTAGGGCTGACCACAACAATCAAATACCCTTAAAGGCACAAATCCAATCTGCACTAGTATTTCGGTGTGTTAGTTGAATGTGTTACCTAATGCATTTCTTAATGAAAGTCCTATAAATCCCTTAATGACATCATGATATTTGACATCTTTCTTTAAAATCTTACTGATGTTTTGGGGGATTATGAGACAACTGTCTGTTTGTAGGAATGGAACAACATTTTATACATTGCCTAAAATAGCTGGAGCAGTTGACCCCAACCCCCCTGAAAGTCTATAAAACCAGCACGAAATTCCAAAGAGGGTCATAGCTTCATTTTTCTTCTGTCCAGGAATGAACTAAAGAGAATCACTGCTGCCTAGCACACTTACAAAAAAAAAAAAAAAAAACAAAACCAATGGTGTGAACTAAAAAAAAAATATTTTCAGCTACATTTACTTGTTTTTAAAATTATTTTTAATGAATGTTATTGTAGTGCCTAAATTAAAATGCATTTACAATATTTACAACATATTAAATTTCTCAAATTAACTGTTACTGAACTCTCTGGAAGACAATTCTTTACAACAATTGAAAATATAAATAGGTGCAAACAGTCAGAAAAAGTCTAAATAAAGAGAAGCCTCAATTTTCTTTAACTGTGATTTAGGTGTGGAGGAAGACTGCAAGTGTTGATATATTTAACTATTAATTCAGGTCTAATTAATTAAAGGCAGAGCTGCATTGTTGTGGCTTGCTATTTACAACTCCTTTTTTATTGTTATTTGGAAAATTTTTAGCTAAGCGTTTCTTGTTTCCATTTCTGATTCCATAGCTAATTATGGGAAATTACTTTAAATGTGCTGCATCAACATGATGCAAAACTACTTCAGTTTTCCCCTCCCAAAATTCAAAATTAATCAAATGAATGAAGATCAGTAACATATCATCTGCTTGCACTTCAACGTCACTGACACTATAGACCATATCCATTATGGTCTTTCAGGTCAATAATTCCTGAACTAAGAAGGATTAATAGGATGTATGACCCTTTTTCAACTGCATGTAGCACAAGCAGTACTAATTATATTTTCATTAACCTCTGTGGCTAGCTCATGTTCTAATAATTTAGCCCTGTTATGGATTAATCCAATGTTTTACATGTTCAATAAAATGAACACACAAACAAAAGCTAGATAAATAAATCCTAATGGCCAAATCGTGGCTGCTGTGATGAAGAAATACTTGCAAAAGAGCCAGCACTTCTAGATTCTCCCAAAGTCTGGCCCATGGTCAGCTAATTCTTGGCTGAGTGACTTATTCCCTAGTCAGTGAGGCATTGTCTGGCCTAAATTTTAGATAAATCAAATTTAATTGCTAAACTACAATGCTAAATGACTCCTGTGCTAGCTGCCTTATAATGGTGAAGTCACATTTGCACTTCAGGAGATACTAAGCCACAATTTCAAGAACTAATTCTAAGCATGTCTCCTAAATACATTTGGAAGGCTGTGTATATCTGGGATGTATACCCAGGCTGCATTCTGACCCCTTCTGCATACCCCAGGAGACATAATTCAGCTTTCAGTAATAACAGGATTATTCAGTATGACAGCCATCCCCAGCCACTCTGCATTCCTAAGCAGGGCCACAGCCAAGAGAACAACCAATGCCAAATACTGTTTCTGCAGTGAAAAGAGGAGTGGTGTCTGAATTCATCCCAGATTATGCAAATCTCTAAGAAACAAGTGCTGTCCCACAACCATTCTCCTGTGCTGTCCTTCTCTGCTTCTTAATAATCATGGTCTTCATGCTCATTTGTCTAAAATTAAATGTATTTAACCTAAAAGACTAAACTTATGATGAATCCAGGACACAAAATTGTCATGGAAATCATGATAGCTAAAATGACATGCAATTTTGAAGTAATAGTTGTTATGTGAAAAACACTGAATGCCTTATTATTTGCACTTTCAATTCAGTGCTAATGTCAAACACAAATATTTAATTGCAATATATGTTCACTTAAACAAAATACTGCAGAGAAATACTGCAATAGAGAAATACTGCAAACAGAATTAAAGAAGGTATTTTAAGACAGTTTTAATAAACCTTTTTTTTTTTTTTATCTATTGAGATATAGGGGAAGAAATCTAATTGAAATTGTTTGGTGAAACAGAAACTTTTCTTACTCTTATAATAGGTGAAGTAAGTTTTTAATGCTCGCAGAAGACCCAGAGGTGCATTTGGAGTATAGCTCCTGTAACCTACTTGAACCATTTACTTTAAGTATTGTTCTTTACTAGTGCTTCTTTTTGACCACCTGCTTTAAAAGTATTATAATGCATTTATCTGATTAGGTGAGACATGGATTATTGAAGTAAGATAAGATAAATCACGTCTCAGTAACAAATAAATATATTAAAATATAGGTAAGCTTAATCACAAAGTGTTTTAATTTTGGGGGGGTATGTTGGTTTTGGGTTTTCGTTTGTTTGTTTTTTTGTTTTAAGTACATGCAAGTTTGGTCCTATGTACTTTAAAGCAAAAAGAAAGATAATTACCATCTGTTACTATTCAAGGCATGTCCACTGTTTCTTCATTTGTTTTACCCAAATAGCTAAAAGACTTACCTCTGGTATTCTGCTACCTAGTAATTTCATTATGCCCCACTTGATTCCCTGAAGGAGCAATTTCCCTGAGACTTGAAACAACTGGGTATCCACAATAGCACATAAACCAAGGCTATGGCCACAATAAGATGGTAGTTCAAGCTCTTTGCTTTTGTTCTAGACTAATATTTACTCCCTGCTTTGTACTTTCACCAGATGTTTGCAAAGGCCTTACCATTTCCAGCTTTTTTCTGTTCCAGCCTCAGATTTCACAAGCTCTTATTTAATGAATTTTGTTTGAGGAATCTTTATGCTAATATTAAATTTATGTAATCCTTATGTAGACTCTAGTAGACCAAAGCAATCGGGAAAAATACAAATTTTCAGTTCACTAAAGGAGCAGTAACATCATTTATTTCCATGATGAATGGGACAAAGGATATTTGATCTGATTTTTTTCAACTTGCTAAGTCATTTCTGCAGGTAATGGAAATGCAATCTTTATAAAAGTGAAGTTGATACAAATTCCCTGTCACCTAAACAAAAATTTGTAAGTTATAAATTAGAAGTTCTATCATTATTGCAGTTTCTAGAACCTAAATACTCTGCCAGACTCAGCCATTTTTCCAGGCTGTTAATTCTTTTTGGTATGAAATTACTGTTCAGTCTAAACTATCAGTAATTCATCTCACATACTGCAGGCAAGTCCATCTGTTTCTTGAAGACAAAAAAAGTGCAGATGTCAGTAGAACATAATGACAGAAGAATCATTACATTATGTCATACCAAAGGTACATTCATCTAACATGAACTGTTTAAACAGACCAAACTTCAGAGCTTCTTTTCTGCTGCTGTCTGACATGGCAGTTGGATCCAATGTGAAAATGGGTTTACAGGAACTATAAACATCTTTATGTCATTTTCATTAGAGCTTGAGTTCGTAAGATCTGCACCAATTTTATCCATTGTTTGCTTTCCTTTGACTTTTTTTGGTCTGGTCATTATCTGAATTTTTCAATGTCTAGTCTTTCTATCTCTCAACAAACAAATAAATGAACAAACAAAAAACCCCAGAAGTATGCCAGCCTAAAAATTAGTGGAAATATTTTTAAATACTTGGACATCTCCAGTGCAGCAGTAATAGGGATATTGCAACAAATTTATTTGCAGGTCACAAAACATGCCCGAGCAGGAACAATTTCATTTCTGTCATTTTACTGGCATTGCAAAGATGCTTTACAATCTGCCATGTCTGAATAACATGTTTTAATAGTCACCATACGTTTTGACATGAATATGTATACTCTTTCAACACAAACCTTTTTTTCTCATGTTCTCAAAGGAACAAATCCACTCTCAGAGTAAGAGTGCTAAAAATACTTTTCCAGTAGAGAGAATAGTGTGCTGAGCCAACATATTCAGGTAAAGCTGGAGTTTGTCAACTTTTCCCATGGAAAATGATTAACAATCATTTGATTAATAAATCAACAATTGGAGCACAAGTTCTGTTTTATGAAGTGTTTTCCATGATGTAAAATTAAAATTCCAGAGATACTTTTTATGGTCTTCATAACCACAATCTTTGTTCACAGAATCACAGAGCTATTGAGGCTGGGATAGACCTCTGAGATCATCAAGTCCAGCCTATGACCTAACACCACCACATTGACTAGACCATGTCACTAAGTGGAGACCATTATACGAGATGGTGAGTTGTTTTTTTAATTCTTTTTTAGCCTGCCTGACTGATGTCTATATTTTATTCAGGCTACCTCTGAGACTGCTGTGCTCTGTTGCCGGACCCCAGGCGCATGCTGCTCGCTGCGTTCAGCGAGAAGGTTAGCTGCCTCTCTGAAGCTGTTACACATGCTACCTGTTTTTCTGTGTTTAAATTTCCCAAAGTTATCCCAGCCACACCCCCCAGCTGCATCACTCTCCTGTGCAGGCAAGCAAGAGAGGAGCCAACCCCCTGCTCCAGGTCCCCCCACATAGGGGGAGCTCCTGGTCACCCAGAAATAAAACCAAAATAAAGTGTCGCTCAGTTGGAGCTGGTCCTGGCTGCACTGCCTCTCCAAAGCTGTCTCCTGGTAATGGACCAGAGCAGAGGTAAAATGAGAAGGAAAAGGAGACGGGGAAAAAAAGAGAAAGAGACAGAGAGCGAGAAGAAGAAGGTGCTCCTTGGATCCAGGAATGATTTCACAGGAGTAGCCCAAGCTCTTGATGGTGGGTGTACATTCCAACAGGGTCTTCTGTGGTAAATGCAATACATGGACCCTGGAATTTGCAGTCCTTTAATAACCTTTTGGCAGGGGTGGGTTACATTTTCTCCAAATGACAAAATAGAGGTGTGCACCAGGTCCCTGCAGTGCAATGTCTGTCTTTGACCTTTCAGTGGTGCTGTAACAGTTGTTTTAAAGAGGGAATTCCTGACTCAGCAGAAATTATCTCTTGTCATTGTTAAACCATCTGCCCAGACAGCAGTTCTCTTCCAGACCTGTTAAGGCCATCACACTGTCTATTCATGACCAGTTATTGTCACACCTTGTTTGAAACAATAGAGTCATTATGAGCTATCAGCCCTGCCCTTCCACATGCATTGTTTTGAGACAACAGAGGACTGGGTTATTACACACTCGTAATGTCATCTGCCTAAAACAAACCAAGAAAATACTTTAAGAGACAGTCAAATGTGTGTGAATATCCTCAAAACCCTGGACGTTTCTGCTGTGATTAGATGTCTGCATTAATATCAGTAAAAGAAAAACTAATCCTTTACTTTCTTCCATGGGAGCTTAATTAAGCTTATACCCTTTTTTAACTTCCAGACGATTGTCAGCAAGCATAAATTCTTGCATCTATCCCCAGCCTTCATAATGTGTTAAAAAAAAAAGATATGTTTTAATCACCATTGATAAATCCTCCATCGCATATTCTGTTTCACCGTTTTCCTTATGTTCTTTAGCTAAAGAGAGCACACAAGAGCTGCTAGTGAAGTCTCTGTGAAGTCCATTGACAATTTTGGTTCTGATCCAAACCCCACTGCTGATAGAAACAACTTTGATATGATTTCAGAGGCATTTAATGAAGATATGAAATGGGCTATTGCTTCTTAAGCTTTAATAAAGCTGTTTCTTGCAAGGTAAACCAGAATTATCTTATTTCACCTTTGTTCACTAACATGAAGCCTTTTAGATAATTTTAATCCTTCTATCATTTGTGCATATCTCACAATTTCTGATCTGTGCAATTGTTTTTATGTTTTATCAAAAGTATTAGTTTTTGTAATTTTTCTAAAATCCAACATAATTTCTTGCTTTATTATATGCAGTATCAAGCTAAGGGAGATATTATAATGAAGTCCTTTAAAACTGAACTTATTTTCCCTGAATTTCTTGGAGTGTTTACCACTTCAGAAAAGATGAGTGAGAGAAAGACAGAGACACACATTTTTAAATTTTTTTTATAATTCTTTACTTTTTGTTGGCATTTAAACATCATTTTTCAGATTGCATATGTTTATACGCATCTATGTTTGCAGTTTGTGAAAATTATCAGAATTTTTTTATGATTTTAGATTATTTCCTATTATATACCTCATGTGAAAGCAGACTGAAAATCAATCTGTGAAACTGCATAAAATCTATCATCAAAAGTGCTTTCTTTCTTACGTATTTCCTGCTCAATATTTTAATATGGACGAATAGATACATTTATTTGACATAACATCAGAGAAAGAAAAAAAAATAGCCTGAGGAAGTTGAAATGTTTTCTGGTACTAAAACTCCAAAGCTTCAGGAAGTTTCTTTATTACTTGGTACTGTATGTTCTAATCAAGCATAAACTAGGAAAGTGACTACTATCAAAGGACCCATAAAAAGAGTTTATGATGTTTCAGATTCAGACAACATAAAAAAAGGACATATTCAAATTAGAAACACTATTATAAAGTGTGATTCTATAAGGAATCTCCATAATAGACTTAATAACGTGATTAAAGAGACAAAGTAATAGCAATATACACAAGTACTAATTAGAACATTGAAACTATTACGCCTCATGTGGGAGACAAGTAATAAAATTCAAAGAATATTTGCAAGAAATACTATCAGCCTAGCTTTTAAGTTTCCTGCTGCCTCAGGCTGATTATGTGAACTTGTGGCATGTGTCAAAAATGTTTAAGCCAATCCATTGGGTGTGGTAATCCTCCCTTCTCTTAGTGCATTTTGCACCATTATATTAAGGTATGGTTTGGCTAAACTACTTTTCACAATGGGTCTATCTGGTGTTGTTAAAAGACTGGAAAAAAATTGCTTTTATATTCAAGAAAGACATAGTGCCTCAGTAATACTATTCTGTTTCTTAAAAATTACTTGTTTTCTTTGTGCTTTTGAACATAGAACAGATTTGGATGCCTGAGTGAAAATATCTTAACTGTGAAGAGAAATATAAGAAAACATTTTAAAAACTAAATGGAAGGTGAAATATCTAATAATCAGAAAATTTCACTGGATTTTGAATAGGAAATAACTGAAGAGAAATTGTAAAATGGCATTGTTTACTATGATAAAGAACTCCTCTTTCCTGCTTCTAAAATCTTCAAGGGTGATTCATATGGAAAATGTAAAGCAGTACCCAAAACATTCAAAGCCTAAATACACTGAATATTTTGAAACAGTTACTACTAGTTAAATGTACTTTTCCTCCAGTCACTGTGTTACCATCAAATTCACCAAGAAGAAAGTCTACATTGAAGACTTCCTAATATATTGACAACAGAAAGCTTGTCAAAAAGCTCTCAACTTAGTTGTCTGAATATGAGCCAGCAATTTGGTCAGGTGGCCAAGAATGCAAACAGTTGTCCTGGCCTTTATCAGGAATAGCGTTGCCAGCAGAAGTAGGGGAGTGATCTTGCCTCTGTACTCACTGAATCACAGAATGTCAGGAGCTAGAATGGACCTTGAAAGATCATCTAGTCCAACCCCTCTGCCAGAGCAGGATCACCTACACCAGATCACACAGGAATACATCCAAGCAAGTCTTGAATATCTCCAGATGGGGAGACTCCACAACCCCGCTGGGCATCCTGTTCCAGTGTTCTGTCCCCTCACAGTGAAAAAAAAATTTCCTCATATTTGCATGGAACTTCCTATGCCTCAGCTTCCACCCATTGCCCCTTGTTCTGTCACTGGGCATCACTGAGAAGATCTTGAGTCCATCCTCTTGGCACTCATCCTTTATGTATTAATAAACATTAATGAGGTCACCACTTAGTCTCCTCTTCTCCAAGCTAAAGAGCCCCAGCTCCCTCAGTCTGTCCTCATAAGGAAGATGTTCCACACTGTTAATTGTTTTTGTGGCTCTGCACTGGACTCTTTCAAGCAGTTCCCTATCCTTCTGGAACTAGGGGGCCCAGAACTAGACACAGTATTCCAGATGTGGCCTCACCAGGGTAGAGTAGAGAGGGAGGAGAACCTCTCTTGACCTACTAACCACACCCCTTCTAATACATCCAGGAATGCCACTGGCCTTCTTGGCCTCAAGAGCACATTGCTGGCTTGTGGTCAACCTTCCATCCACTACAACCTCCAGGTCCTTTTCCCCTTCATTGCTCTCCAGCAGGTTAGTCCCCAGCCTATACTGTTACATGGGCTGTTCTTTCCCAGGTGCAGGACTCTACATTTGCCCTTGTTGAATTTCTCCCTGCCCAATTCTCCAGCCTGTCTAAGTCTCACTGAATGGCAGCACAACCTTTTTGTGTGTCAGCCACTCTGGCCAGCTTGGTGTCATCAGCAAACTTGCTGACAATGCACTCTGTGCCCTCATTCAGATTGTTGATGAATATATCAAACAGTACTGGTCCCAGTAGTGACCCCTGAGGGACTCCACTAAATACAGGCCTCCAACTAGACTTTGTCCCATTGACTACAACTCTGTGACTTCTTTCCTTCAACTAATTCACAATCCACCTCACTATCTGATCATCCAGACCACACTGCCTTACTTTAGCTACAAGGATGCTGTAGGAGACAGTGTCAAATACTTCACTGAAATCAACATAAACCACATCCACTGCTCTCTCATCATCTATCCACCTGGTTATGTCCTCATAAAAGGCTATCAAGTTGGTCAGACATGACTTCCTTTTGGTAAAACCATTAAGACTGCTCCTAATGATCCTCTTATCCTTGATATGCTTAAGGACATATTTGGCTGCACAAGTGTCTTTCTCTGAGCATATTAATCCATAGCTACTTTTCATCAGGACATATTTGGCTAAAAATGTAGGTAATACTACAAATTCAAACCCACAAGTATTTTCAGACTTCTGCAAGCAGAGAAATAGAGTAATTGTGCACTTCTGAAGTAATTTTAATGTAGCTCAATCCTCATTTGTATTTCATAATATATGGGCATATATTTTTACTCATAAGTTTCTATAGCATTTACTTCACTGCTATATTACTTGAAATTAGCATAACAATTCACAATTATTTTCTTTCCTATTTATGCTTTTAGACATGTTGTGATTAGCTTGAACCCTCGATCCATAGTCTTTTCTTCCTTAATGCAACATAGTATTTCAAAAAACTTTGAAGTCCTTTAAAGAAAAGACCACACCCAATCATAACGTGTTTGGGGACTAATATTGTCTTTCCCATTTGATTTCAAATTCTTCGTTCACGAACCAGTTCTTCCACTTTAATATCAGTCTAAAGTTGCAGCCAAATACTGAATGTTTGGTTTCTTTCAAGTGGTTTACTCATTCAGGTAGAAAAAGTAAAAAAAAAAAAAAAAAGTAGGCAGTAGAGCACTTACCAGACACAAAACAGCTACTCAGTGAAGCTGTTAGGAAAAAAGTTCCAAATTACATTAATTAAACATTAAGCTGAAATTTGGAATAATTTGTAGAAACATTTGTCTTATAGTTCACCTACAGTTAAAAACAATTCTCACAATACTCTGGTCCCAACTGACATGATCCCCCAGATATCGAAAACAGAGTTCATCTGAGATTCCTCGTACAAGCTGTGAAGACTGGAAGATCTGATTTGACTGCAGCCACATAATCTCAAGGTAAGCAAATTGTATTTCCTTCAGAATTTGCATCCTCACAAAATGTCATACCTATACTTGTTAGGTTATTTACCTGTATCAAATAGTGTTTTATTGATCGACTGACACTTACTGTGTAAACTGCCACTCTCCACATCACTACTAAATTTGACTCAGTTCTAAGGAAGATGATCCATTTTACTCTAAAATGTATTTGCCCAATTATTTTAAAACTATTTCTACTGCACTAATGTTAAAAGGTTTAATAAACGTCTGTCCACTATTAGAAACACTGGCACCAGCCATTGTGCAGGTTTATTTTAACCCTCTAAGGCTTTCCTGCAAAGTATTTTTTTCTCAATCTTTCCTCCACCATTCATTATTAAAATAAATTGTTCTTGTATTCAGCTCAGCTGCAGGCAAAATACTTCCATTCCAGGTGCTCATCAACTTTTAAAATCAATTAAGTTAATTGACAGCAGGTTTAACCACTTTCTTAATTATGACTGCAAACAATATTTTTAAAAACAATCTCCCTCCAAACTTCCCCCACCCCCCACCTCCTATTGCTTTCAAAAAACCCCCAAACAAAATAATAATAGAAATTCACAAACCAGAATCCTTCCCTGATAACTCTCATTGTTAAAAACGCTCTAAGGAAGAAATCTATAAAGAAGGAAACCCAATGACAGACCAATTCTGTGTTCCTCTTTCAAAGCCACTTTGGAACATTTTGTCAGTTCATTTCAAAGCTGAAAGCCATGTCTGAATTAGAATCAGCTGTAAACTACATTAAGTAAATGGCATTCTTCCTCCTGGGTAAATTCAGAGCTGGGATAAGAGTAATGTTGTCCATCCTAAGAAGAGAGGAAGTTGTGCTTTGCATATAGTTGAAAAAAGCATCCTTTCCATGATATTCTTATTCCTTGCATCAGTATTTCTGTCTTTGCCTCTCTCCAGATTTTTGAGCATTCCCCATTCCTACATACTGCAAGGATCTCTGTAACATAATCTTCTCTCTTCTGTTGAATGGCCATACTATACTGTGTAACTGTAGCAGACTGCTTTTTAAAAAGTTACTGAAATAAACCAGAATATATTTGAGCAAAATATTGAGGCATTCTGGTGTAATTAATATCAGCAGAAATCAAAACCTGTGTTTCCATTCTGTGCAAAATTTTAATATTCGAAGAAATGTCCTTATATTTTTTTCTAGTTCAGATGATAAACTTTTTTTTTTTTTTTCTGAAGTGAAACAACATTTTTGTTTTCGGTTGAGTCAGTTAAGCATTTATTTTCAATATTATTTTAATTCATATAGTTTTATATCTGAACTGAAGTTCTAATATTATAGTAGTATAAACAGTATTAGATTTTAGGAACATAATATCAAACATAATGTACACATACATCATCATTATGAAATAAATAAAAATAGAACTGTCAAAATGACGCATTTTAGCTTGATCAAAGCATCGTATTTTGACTTTGCATTGCAAAAATTCCTCTAAATTAATGACCCCCTGCAGATTATTTACATTACACTGAAACTGAGTTTCTTGGTGGAAGACTTCCATCAAAAATGTTATCAAGTACAGCTATCAAAGAGGCAGCACTATGAAGTAAATGAAGTGCTCAGCAACACATTTTGTTATTGGATCGAAGGTGCCATGTACAGCCAAAGTGTAACAGTGACAGAGAACTAGGGACTCTCCTTATTTTGATTCATATCCTTTTAGCAGGGTAGAAACACAGCAAGCTAATGATAGGGTGGCTGAGATGTCTTTCTTCTTTCCTCTGAGTTCATAGATTAACCACATCAAAATTTCTGTTTAGACGATACTGCATTTTTTGTTCTTTCTTTATTAAGCCTGTTGACGACAGCAATACTCATAGTGACAAAAACATAGTTGGTCTTTCCTTCACACTCTTTGAATGGAAAATTCCAAAAGGAACCCAATCATGGCTGTGACACTCTTTGATTTATATGTATTGAGTCATGCTTCAAGTCTATGTTTCCTCTAGTGACAATGTCACCTTAGTAAATTCCGCACTTCTTGGGTATTCCTACTGTTTCTACTATGATTCACAGCTTCAGATGAATTAACTGTTTGAATATGGTGCAAACTAGACTAGGAATGATGAAAGTTAAAAACAAAAGCAGACCTTCCTTGGAAGTCCTCCCCTTAAAGCTTAATTGAACATGATTTTGAGGACTATACACTACTTCATGGAACCAGGAACAATGAGGATAGTAATTTTGTGGGCTGGCTTTAATATCAGAAAAATAGTATAGTATGGAACTAGACTCTCAAACATTACTATTGTACTAGGTCAGTCACATACATTAACAGAAGTGGTTAGTAAATATGAAGGGGAAAAAAATGCCACTGTTAATTATACTGTGAATTGTGTGTGACAACTATCTCATTGTTTCTGAAAAAAACTAATGCTGGCCACTGTTTAACTAGAAAATAATTTCCTCGATATTGAGTCCTGCTTTAGAATCCTGCTCACCACTACCACAAAATCCATCACTAACACTGACTGCCACTGTTGTTCAGTTTCAAGAAATGAGAGTAGAACCCACTCTTTTTATTACTCCTCTGCAATAAAGTACTCTCACTTTTTAAGGACGCTTTCCACCAATGTGGTTTCTTCAAAATGTTTCTTTATTACATGCTTGCATCACAGAAGTATGACAAACCCCAAATAACATGTCATGAGATGCCTTGGAAGAATGGAAGTATTTGAATTAAAGTTGTAACATGTAGTTGATGTGTGTTTTGCAAATCCTTGACATCTAGTGATCTAAAAGATTTTGAGCTTTCAGGTGAATTATAGATTGCTCTAAAAAAGTTGGTCAGCTGTGGCATTTGGTTCTTCATTAAGAAGTGACTGATTTTCATTGGGTTGAAAATCCCACTCCTTGTCTTTTTCACAGCATCTGATCTGTAGTAGAATCACTCAACAATTTCATATAGATATTTTTTTTCTTTTTTAATTTATCAGGCTTATTTGTATAATATGAGTCAATTAAATTTGCGTAGAGCAGTTCTCCACTATTGGGATTCTCTTCTCTGAGTCTTTCAATTTCCCCATAGGGTTTTAATACCTGATGATGATTGTTTTTTGTAATTAAGATTTAAGTACCCAATCCCCCAAGACTTGTCATACAGAGAGCTGCCACTCAAGCGTTCAGCAACCCTTTCAGGCGGACCCTCTCTTTGTCACAGTCTTTTTCTAGCATCTGAGAGTTTAGAGGAAAGCCTTTTGTTGAGCAGTGCTGTATTTCATCCCACATATTTTGCTAATCCACACCATACTCTAGCTCCGGTTTACCTCAAACTACTAAAAGGGCAAAGTGATAATGTCTCTTTTAGCAGCTGCCAACAGCACGTCATGGGAATGAATAAGGCTTCCATTTACTGAATAAAATAAGATGCTCTTGTCATTTTCACAGCTTATTCATACCATAAAAATTATAAAAAGATCTAGTAGCCTAAAAAATCAAAGTAGTGGATAAAGGTTTGATTCTTGCACAGGTTCACATCTCATAAAACAAGAAACATGAGGCCAAAGTCAAAACATTTGTGTTTGGGGTCTTTTTCCCCCATTGTTTCAGTCAAGACATGAAGAAAGGAAGGGCAGATGTACTCAACAGCAGCAATAAACAAAGCAAGCTAGAGGTCAATGAATCTGTATGAAATTCTGATCAGTGATGCCAATCACGGTATTGTACTACAGAATTTTTCTGCTGGTGTGCCAAATAGCACTTAAATGCTAAAATAAGATATACTGAAAAGCACCTTGGTTGAACTAACCTTTTAGCCACAAGAACAGAGGTCACTGGCATCCAGGAGTAGGGGCCTTGATTCATCTTTCTGTCATTGTCCCCATTTGTGCCAGACATTAAACTATGTTTTCTTAGGTAGCAATTTAACACAACCAGAGTGTATCACTACATCAAAACAGACAATGCTGAAGACTTCTCATTCACACTGCACACATCTTGGGAGGTTTTATTTCCAGTGAGCCCTTGTATAATCTTGCAGATTAAATACCAGTGTTTGGGAACATGTTAGATTAGTTTCTTGGGTGCAGCTCTTGATTCATATTCATCCAAAAAGGAAGCAAATCATACAGGATAATACTATGTTGTGGTTTGAACCAGACTTACGTGTGTATCATTCTTTTCAGAAGTGCAGTCCTGATCAGAAGTGAAAAACTAATGAATGTACTCCCATAGTATTCAAAAGGCTAGAGAGTACACACAGCAAGGGAATGAAAAAAAAAAAAAAAGCTATATTTAGCTATATTTTTTAAATATCTTAAACTTTTATCCCTACAGACACTGTTACTGTATCAGACTTTTAAAATCCCCAAACAGAGTATTAATAAAGAATTTCAAAGTAGCTAGATTGATTTAATATATCCCTTCCTGTTTTAGTTTTAATTTACTATGCCACTAATCTATCAATCTAATCCTGTACTCATAATTATTTGTTGACTTTAGTAGAGAGAATTAATTCTTTACATCTTTCAGGCTCTTTAAATGATAATATATTTCAAATTTTAAATTACCATCAGTGTAGCAGGGCTCCAGGGGAATGCATGAAAACACCCCCTTTTGTTTGACAGAACCTTTAGACATATCACATGCTTATAATGAGTTGCCTTTATCCAGATTAGATTTACAGAAAACACTTTTTTTTTTTTTTTTTTTTTTTTTTTTTTTGTGGGCACAGATTTTGCAAACAGAGGGTATCTAATTAGAAACAAGTTACATATTCAGCACTTAGTGTCAGCGCTTTAGTAACAATGTGGTAAAAAAAAACTAAGAATAACCCAGAGGAGATCCAGAGAATCTGTGCCAACAGTGTTCATGGCTTCACAAAGCACTCAGTCACAAACTGTCAAAAGAGAAAAAAAAAAATATATGTAGGTTTGTGTCTAATATATTTGGTGGAAAATATGTTAAATGGCATACCATATGATTTATCTTAATTGTCATTCTCTGCAATGGATCGTGCCACTGATCTTGCTTTTTTTTCCCAACGTGTCTTTGTTATTTTGTTATGAATTAGTTGCTGGCTTAGTCCTGAATTCAGTCCTGAGCTATTGTAAATGCCATTTACAAGTTCATATAATGTACACAGTAGACAAATCAGAACTCTAGATAAAATCCTTATCTTTAAATAGATTTGTTACTCCTTCAACTACCTTCATGTTGTTCAGGAAACTACTCTAAACAAACTATCAAATGATTCATTTCAGACAGCCTTTATTTTATATAGGCCTGTCTACTGAAGCAACAAGAGTGGAATTCTCACCTAACTTTAAATGTTTATCTGTGTCTAAACCATCTTCTTCTCATACACAGCATGCAGAGACTTCTGGGGATTTTTTTCATCTGTTCTGATTATGAACTGAATGTCTATCCTAGAAAAAAGACAGACTGCATTCATTACTCTACATGAAGTTATAGGAAAAGCAGCTATAAAGAGCTCACATGCTCATGCCTAACTGGAGATTTCTAAATTTAGGACAAATGAAAACTAGCCAAAGATCTGTCTCTGAAGTGCAGCTGCTGCAGCAGAAAGGCTTTGAGTCACAGCAAGATCACAGCAAACTCTGTGGCATTCTAGATGTGATTCAATGTCAAAGTAATTAAAAATTCTTTGGTAGTTTATTAAAAAAGGACAAAGTAGACATTATTTTCTGCAAAAGGTTTTAGGGTTATTCTGCTTGAAGGATTAAATTTGTCTGGATAATGCTTTGAAAAGAGTCAAAGAAGTCCTGAAATCACAAAATTTGAAAGCATAACTGGATATGGAAAAATGTAGGGAAAATTATGAAAAATACAATTTTTAATGTTAATTCATTCTTGGCAATATATTTTCTTTTTAATTAATTAAAACTTCATTGCACACTGTGCCTACATTTTTTATTTAGGTGTCATTCTTTAAAAGTTTAATCTAAAATACATATTTAGCAATTTAATGTGTGTAACCCAAATCTTACATGCTTTGTATTTTTGATAGGCATTGTACAATAATAGATAAGGATGGAAATGTTCAAGAGATCTGCCTGAAGAAAAGTACCAGTATTTTTCCCTTGTAAGCATTACATAAGATAACCTGTGGTTATTTCAAAGTTCAAATTAATGATCAATATGTGGTTGTTACAAAAAAAAAACCCAAAACAATAGCAAAAACAAAACAAAAAAACCACAAAACCAACAAAACCAGCAACAAAACAAACAGAAACAAAGCCAAAAAAAAAAAAAAAAAAAAAAAAAGCCAACCAACCAGAAATAAAATATATCTCTAGTAGGGTTTTGGGGGGCTTTTTGTTTTTTTTTTTTCTTTTACCTGGAGTTTAAAGTAATTTAGCAGTTTATACTGGATTAGAAGTATCAACTGCTTAATCCTATAAAACAGTGTGTATTTCACCTGTTACATATTTGAAAATGAATACAGCACTAAACCTGTTTCACATTACCCGACTGTGTATTTCAGATGATGGAAAGGCAAAAGTGGATGGCAACATACAAAACACATTCATAGGCTTCCAAAAGATCAAAATAAGAGCCTTTAAAGCAAAATGAATTATTTTTGTGAAAAATCACTGTTTAATATGGAATGTGTCTTTAATTGTACAGACTGTATGGTTTTGGTTTGTTGAGTTTTTTTACTCCCCACAGATGTTTTTTATGGAAATGTGGTAAGAGACCTTAAATATATGATGTATAAAGTTAACACTCAGTTTCTACAGCTTCATTTCCAGTTTTCTATAGATCCACAGAAGAATAAAAAGTAATGAAACAGGAAAGCCTTTTAAATCAAAACCATTGAGGGTTTACAACTTAACATATCTTTTCACCTCAGTGTAATTCCATTGCGTGAATCAAACCAGAGAGTTACAACTAAAAATTCCTACATCGTATACCTTAGTGTTATGAGGAAACACTTGAATTTTCTCTTAGGAAATGCAGAACTAATTCTCACAAGTGTCTGGTACTGAAGTACATGAAGGACAAAAACTTTACAAAAGATAAAAGCACACCAAGACATATAATTTACAAAATACTTACCATAAATTAAGCTACAAATTAGAAGGGTTTCTGCAATACAACTGTCTTCAGGTGAAATTTCACCAAAGTTATTAATCTAAGAAAGAGAGTTAATCTTGCCAGAAGATTTTGAAGATTAAGAGAGGTTTAAAAGGCTGTTCTAGAGCTTTAAATATAGGCTATAAATGTCTAATTATTTTCTTCCTTACATTTTCCTAAAAGTCCTAAAGCTGTTGAAGATTAAAGATTCCAAAAACATTACAACACCTGCATGTGCTGGTTTGCTCCTCAGGAAGAGAAATATTAGGAGTCCTAATCTGTTTGTCCACTCTCCTTAGTTGTCATTTTTTGTACTTTTAGAAAGAAGACACAAGTCTACATAGCTCTTTGGCTGGATTTAGTATGACCATTCCTATCTATTTATGCTCCTCCTACATTTTGAATTCTATCAAGTTAAACAAGGCAGAGACAGCCAATATTTTTGGAGCAACAGTTATAAAAGTTTGAACAAACTTTTGATACACAAGACCTTCTTCAGAAAGAAGTATTGAAAAAACTTTGAGTGCTCAAAATCTTCTTCAGAAGCAAAAAACTTCCAGAAAATATAATTTTAAAACAACTGTTTTAAGTTTAAATCAGACAAAATGGAGGTTAATAGCTCAAGATGAGGCATAAATTAGAGAAAATAAATCAAACAATCATGACCAAGTGGAATTTGTTCAAATATTTATTCCCGACATAAACTATAGGGTCATCTGGCCCAGTATAAGGATTTAGTTATTCTGATATGTTACAAGAAATTCTGGATGACAGTATACTGGCCTATGTTAGAATTAGGTGAAAGTTAATTAGATTATATATACACTTAATTTTTAGATTGGAAATTAAAATGTCTTCTGTAAGTATGCACCTTATTCAGTATTCTCAATAACTTCCTTCACACAACAGACATAAAAAAGAGCACAGGGGCAAATAAACAGTTTTTCCATCCCTTTTAAACTTTAACAGCAATAAAAATTTGTATATTCTGAAAGTACAAAATTTTCTAAATCACTTAAAGAAGGGGAAAATGCTTTATTTATATCAGAATAGTCTCCATAGCAAAATAATTAATGACAAAGAACATTTAGGAAAATTATTAAAGTTTTTGTTTTGAGTGTCAAGTGGATGGGTGAAGTGGTGCACAGTAATAAGACAAGGAACAGTGGTTTCAAACGTGAACATCGAAGATTTCACCTCAACATGAGGAGAAACTTCTTTACAGGGAGGGTCGTGGAGCATCGGAACATGCTGTCCAGGGAGGTTGTGGAGTCTCCTTCTCTTGAGACTTTCAAAACCCACCTGGATGCATTCCTGTGCAGACTATCCTCAGTGATCCTGCTTTGGCAGGAGGGTTGTACCCGAAGATTTCTTGAGGTCCCTTCCAACCTCTAAAATACTGTGATACTGTGATACTGTGAAAAGACAGCCTGAAAAGTTGAACTTTGGTATCCTACATTTCAAATGAACTTCTGGGTTACTGGATCCTGCAGAATGAGTTCAGCTCTTCTTTCTAACTGAGTTCCGTAAAAGAGTTCTCTATTTCAATATTTATCTTGTAAGGTGAAGTATAAGGCACTATTAAAACAGAAGAGTTTCAGATTTGATGGGGCTTTACAAAAGAGACAATATTGCCTCCTGATTAGCAGGGGTCTGGCCAGGATCACCATACAGGGATTCGGCTGCTGAAGCTCCCTCCTCTAACCCTTATAAATCACCACAGTCAGATATAAAATCACCAAGTCAGATATAAATTTTGGTATCTGTAAATAGATACTAGAGATTCTGGCCTCTTTTTAGTACTTGGAAGAATATTTAACAGCAATAATTCTAGATTGTAAATCTAGTACAAAAATTATAGACTTATAGACCATATTTTCATTCCAGGGTAAGAATGTTTTTTGTGTCTCTGAAAACAGAAGTGTGTAAAGATTATTTATTTCCTACATGAATAAAAAGTACTAATACAAAGTATTATATAGGCAGCACATTGGATGCTCCAGCTATCAAAAAGTCTACTTAATTGATTGACATGCAAGTAATCTTTATAGGGATAAGTTGAACATTATTTGAATAATCTTTTTAGAGTCCAGTTTTCATAAAATTGTCAGCATGCTCAAAAATTCAGTAGGAATAAATATTCTGATATCAAACAATTTCTCTGGTATATCATTAATTCTTATGACTCTGAAATGAAAGCAAAAATAAAAGAAAAAACATTACAAAAATTAAAAAGAAAAAAAAAAGAGAAAAAATCTAGAATTTTCACATCTACACCATGGTAAAAACTGTTTGAACCAAGAAGTAAATTCATTTTCAGGACATTTCTCATTCAACTTTAAAATTCCAAGAGGCTTAAAAGGCTTAGTAATAATGTAGTCCGCAAGATTTTCACGAAAATACGGGGGGAAAACCCTGTCAAAAAATAGTTGTATTCCCGTAGTGATCTTCCCCACTCCTGTCTTTGCAACACATGTAGATGTCGTACCTTCAATGGTATTCACAGGAGATGGCAGCAGATTTGTTACCTTTGAGACATGTGATGTATATAATTCTAAACCACCAAAGGAAAAGCCAAGAAATATAAAGAAGTAATTTCCCTCCCTCTCTTACCCCCTGAGTCAGTTTAGGGAATACTTTGAGGAGAAAAGGTACTCAAGCATGATGGAAAACGATTCAGACATTCTTAAACACTGGAGACTTACATCTAATTTCCAAAGTTTGTCACTCAGAAACTTTAATTACAATGCTAGGAAATTAGCACTTTGCATACTGTAACATAATTCCCCATAGTACTGTGAAACTATATCCTGCCATTGATCTGGTCTGCACATGTAATGATGGCAGAGTATGTTATTAAATAAGAAGTGAATATTTAATTGTTTACACAGTGAATAGTACATTTTAAATGCCACTACAATATAAACAGTTATAATGAAATTGTAGCTTAAAAAGAGATCAATCTTGTTCAAAACAGGATGGACATAACATTTCAGTCATTTAGTAGATCTATATAGTTGTATGTGCTATAGTAAATTCTATTATTCAGAAAAGCAATGCATGGAATTTGAAAATGAAATATTTTTTTGAAATTAAAATGTCAAACGTGCCACTCAATACAACTTATTCAATTGAAATGTTCTGCTATTAATATGCAAAACTAAGCCACTTTTCCTCCAATGTGTCAGGCCTTCTTAATGTTTACCTAGCCTTGTGTGAACGAATAGAACCTAAAACTATTTCTTGTAAGAAGTTCTTGAACACCTGATCTGGTTGAAGATGCTTTCGATCAATGCAGGGGGTTCGGATGAGATGATGTTTAAAGGTCCTTTCCAAACCCAAACATTCTGATTCTACAATTCTGAGATTCTGATTCTACGATTCCATGTCAGTTAGACTCAATCTTCTAGTAATCTCCAAAGAAAAGAACAGAAAGGAAGCATATATTTATTAATAAATATTCTTACAGTTCAAGGCTCACCTGCAAAATGGAGATACTGTTTAGCACTTCATATGGTCTAAAATTCTGTGCTTTGACTTTTTGGTCTTTTGTCCCCTGTCCTGAAAAGTAATCAAAAAACAAGTGATGCACGATGATGGAAGAAATATAACAAATCTACACACTGCAGTATTTCATGGGAGAGCAGTGAAGAGAGGGTAATGGAACCAAAAGCTAAGAGGAATTGTTGAAAGACATTAAACACTGACATCGTGTAATGAGCGTGGTGAGTCAAAGATCTTACCAGTGGAAACACACATCTGAACTACAGCAACACTTTTATACTGCTTCAATCCATTTCCTTCAGATTGTTTCACTCTACATGGGAGGAACTAGCTATAGCCTTTTTTTAATGTTGTGTGAGGCATCACATTAAAATACAATTCTGTGTTTGTGAGTTCAATTAAAAAAAAGAAAAACAAAAAAACCACAAAAATTACCTATGGTTTAATGCTGTCTGGAGCAAGCTGACAGATGTGTGGGTGGAGAATGCGTGGGAGAAAAAAAGAACACTAAGCCCACAGAGAAAAGTGTATTTTAGGTATGAACAACATTTATTTTTGATCAAAAACAGCTCTGTTAAGATTTCAGGTGCCAAAAAGGGATTGTATTGCTGGGTAAACACTTCATTAGAAATTTTGTTTCCTATGTTTTGTAGTCTTTAATATTGGCATCTTTGAATCTAGTTCTACTGACCTGAAATAAGAATAGAGCTCTCAAAAGTACAACAATGGATGAAAGTTTCAAGATATAATTTTTAACTTGCTATATGCCCATTCTGTGCCTCACACTTCCAATCTGAAAATAAACATCTTTGTTACTCCATTCTTGTTCTTCTTTTTATGATCGTTATTTAGATAAAGTTTAGCAAAATTGTATTTCATAGTTTTTGTTGTTGTTGTTTTAGGTTATTGTGGGGTTTTTTAATACAAAATGCAAAATTTTTCCTTTGTAATATCTACTGGAAAACATATATATTTGTAAATTCCAGTTTAACTCATGAATTCAATGTCCTTTCATGAATTCATATCCTTTTTTGTTGCAGTCTTGCTGATGCATTTTTCTCTTTGCCTACTTTGAAACTGATCATCTAGGCAAATTAAAAGATAAAGTACGGTATGGTATATATATATTAATGAAAGATGTGAGAAACACATATATATATATATATATATATATTCTGAAGCTGGGATGATATAATCCTGGTTTTACATTTAGATTGCAAGGCAAGGTGCTGGAGTGCAGCTCTGCAGGAAGGAAGCTGGTTTTGGTTTTGTTTTAATTTTAAATGATTATAAACTCAATAGAAGACACCAATGTGCTCTGTTGGCTAAAAGAGCCAACAATGTCATATGTTGTATCAATTACAGCATAGACAAGTGATTGTCCCACTATTCTAAGTACTGTTTGGCCTCACTTTGAGTTTTCTGTGTAGTATTGTGTTCAGCAACATAAGAAGGATATGAAAATGCTGGAATATGTCCAAAGGAGAGCAGTAAACACAGTGAAAGGATTGGAAGGCATGGCTTATGCAGACCAGCTGAGGAGACTAGATTTGTTCAGCTTAGGGAACAGGACATCGATGGACGGCCTTAGTGTTGTCTAAGATTTCCTTATGATGGGGAGAAGAGAAGGAGATGTTGATCTCTTCTCTCCAGAGTCCAGTTATAGGACACAAAGGAATGCCTTAAAGCTGTATTCATGGAAGGTCAGGTTATACACTAGGAAAAAGTTCTTCACTGAGGTGGCAAGATACTGGAACAAGCTTTCCAGAGAAATGACTATGGCCTCAATTCCACTGGACTTCAAGAAGCATTTCAATTCTCTTAGATAAATGTAGAGTCAGGATCCCTGTGCTTCAAATGCAAGATATTCCGTGATTCTATGAATTATTATTATTAGAAAGATGTTACAGGAAATTGATCTTATACATTCTGTCTTGCAATCCATGCATGTGATAAGCAGTGCTTATCAATTGTATATTTTCCCTCCAACAAAGAGAAAATAAATTAGTGTAATTCAGTAAGTTGTCAGAGTGCAAACCAATTTAATTACTGTAGACCTAAATATAGTGAGATGTAACAACATGTAAAAGGATTAATTTAAGTGACATAGATTTACTTATGTTAACTCATTGATGTCAAACTTGAGTGTGCAATATTATTTTTATGGAGAGGGTCCTACAAGTTATGTTATTCCCTGTACTCATCGAAATGCCTTCAAGAGTCAGAGTTATAGATCCAATAGTCGTTAAGTTTGGTCCCATGGAAGAATAAACCACCCTTCTACCTTTCCTGAATACTCAGCTTTTAAAATGCCTGTAAAAAATTAGAAATGTAGCTGTGTAGACAAGTAGACAACATTAATTTCTGATTTTTTTTTCTTGTTGGCAGACAGTGAAGGGGAAAGTTGGTTAATATCTAATGATTAATGATGACATATGTCAAAAAAGGATTTTAACATAGGAAAAAATTACAATGGAAAGGGCTTTACTGGGAAGTGGCAAGGAACATTTTTCTTTTTATAAAGGAAACAGATGTTCTGTAACGAGAAAAAGTAACTTAAAAATTGTACTTTCCAACACAGACACTAGTGCTTTGGCAAACAGACCACCTGAATAGCAAGAAATAATCTTTCAAACTGAGTCATCAGCAAAAAACAGACATTAATTATCCTGATTTCACAGATGGCTCTAGAAAAGCCATAAAATTTTACTTGGTACTTTAAAAAAAATCTTATTTTATTTTAACAACTTTTTTAACTATTTTTTTTTCAGCATTCAACATTCTGCCAAAAGCTCATATATAAATGTAAATATATTATATATTATAACATTATATTGGAATGTAATTAAGGAAAAAAATTCAATTTCACAAATGAGATTTTCACTTTTCTGCTTTACAGATAAAAATAAAAAATAAGTTAATAGTTCCTCTTTTCTACAGTCCCTGATACAGAATTATTTCTTGCACTGCTACAACTCTCATAAAGTCAAAGTAAACGAAATTTTTCTTGTTTATGTAAGATTGAATTTGGTTGCTAATATGTAATTCCCGTGAATGTGAGCAAACTTTCCCTCTTTTTGAGTCTTTGTACATTACAAAAGAGGCAATTTTTTTATAACTAATGTTACTTTTGGGGTGGTTCTTCATTTTACCATTTCAATAATTCTACCTACTATTGTTACAACTAAAACACAAGAAAACTTGTGCAATAACTTTGGATTAAAATAGGGTTGTAAACCAAGCATTTTGTTTTCTTTTATTTTAAAAAAAAAAAATTCCACAATCAACTACTTCTCCAATATTCTTTTATATATATGTAGTTTTGAGTATTAACTCAATTATTTTTTTACAAGTAAATGTGTGCATTTTTTCATTATGTGGAAAATCCAGACTATAAGATCAGATAGTTTATACATTTGTGCTGGTTTTTACTGCATTTATGATACTAGAATCGTACAGCAGCAACTAGCCTGGCTAAAAATGGTTGGGAATCCATTTATGTAGGTGATGGTCTCAGTCTAGAGTACCACCTAGCTTTGGACTTGTGCTTGAATTTTTTCTGCATATTGTCTAGTTAAGGTGTGTTTACTGAGATATTTAAGTTAAATAATAAATTAAAAAGATGTAATATTCTTACCTGTTGATATTAACATTTTTCATTATCAGGGATATTCCTGGTAGCAGTCAAACAATGCTCTTTACTTTCCAAACTGAACAATATGTACTGTCTTTTGATGTAATAATTCTACATAATGTTTCTACCATGAATAAATGAAGCCTTAATGAAAGAACAGAGTCAGTACAAGCAACAGAATCTGAGTTATATACTACAGTGGTCCTTTTGCTCCCCTCCTATCCAAAGTTGCTATCAATAGATTGGGCAGGTGACAAAAATTGTAAGTCACCACACAAGAAAATATCTACACAAGTAAACTACCTTGGCGCAATTTGAAATTTCTCTTCCTAAGTAAGTATCCACTAAATGGTATTTCTATTTAATTTGTTCAGCATGAGTGGGAAGCATCTTACAGGAGTCAAGTAACATGTTTTTTAAGCAAATACTACTGTTCATTTAAAGAAAAAAGGCTTGGGGGTTTTGTTTGATTTGGTGCTTGGGGTTCTTTTTAGGCATGCTTATCTGACTTACACGTATCTGTGCTCTCTTTCCACTTTCAGAAAATAAAGGTTTCCTTTTTTTTTTTTTAATAAATAATATCTCTGGATGATCAAGTTGAAGAAGAAATTCACACTAGTTGCAGCCCCAAAAGCACCTACTCAGGTCTTCACATGCTTTCTATGGTGTATAACAGGTATGTTTTGGATTCCAATGTGAAAACAGCATTTCACAGAAGTTACGCTAAATGCAAATAATCTTTCCATAAGCAAACCTTTAACAGCATATATCAATACTACCTCTCCTCCATTTCCAGCTGTTACTTGAAGATATTCTTGCCTCACTATGGCTTTTAGTCCATTTTATTGGCCAAGAGCCCCAACAGAGCCATTCATTCACAGCTGACAAAGTGTAGGTGTAATTGCCAGTCCTATTTTGCCTTTTATTTTTTTTTCCTGAATAATTCTTGTAATGTCACAGTCCCATATAATTCTTTCATAATACTGAAGATGTCATTCCATGAAAACCAACCAGTGTGGTGCTTTTATTACGCTGCTCTCCAGTGTCTGAAATTGCACATCTGATCTTCTAAGTACTATTGGATGCTGTAGTGACAACGTATGAGTGGTGCATTTGCTAGATTTCCTGCTACGGTTTTAAAGTACTAGCATTTTCAAGGAAAAGAATTCCACAAGTAGTATGACAATCTATATTTTAGTACCCAGCCACCTCTAAAGTAGTGCTATGCTAAAGAAACCTGAAGGTTTGGGGTTGGTTGCTTGTTCGTTTTGATGATGGAGAGAAGGCTGAATGATCAACATGTGAGAGGAAATTAAGTATTATAAATAAAGTATCATATAAACAGTTATGTTAATTACAGAATCATAAAATGGTTTTGGTTGCAAGGGACCTTAGAAATAATCTAGTTTCAAACCCCCACCATGGACTGGGACATGTTGCTCTAGAACAGATTGCTCAAAGCCCCATCCGGTGTGGCCTTTAACACTTCCAGGGTACATCTACAACCTTTCTGGGCAACCTGTTCTAGTGTCTATTAAGCCTCATAGCAAAAAATGTCTTTGTTTTATCTTACCTAAATCTACCCTTTTTAGTTTAAAGCCATAACTTTTTGCCCTATCACTACACAATCTTGTAAAAACTTCCTTTCCAGCTTTCCTCTACACCTCATTTAGGAACTGGAAGGCTGATCTAATGTCTACCTGGAGCTTTCTCTTCTCCAGGCTGAACAACGCCAACTCTGTCAGCCTGTCTTCATAGGCAAAGTGCTCCAGTTCCCTCATCATCTTCATGGCCCTCCTCTGGACTTGCTCCAACAGCTTCTTGTTATGAGAGATATGAAATACCACAGGTATCTCGTTTGTACTAATACTAAGACTGGAAACTCATTACCACTAAAAGTGTCAGTTCTGATGAAGCATTTAAAAAAAAAATCCAGAATCAAATTCCGAATGTCTTTACTAAGCTGTTTTATGGTAGAGTGTACCATTGGAAATGTGATGAGTCTTCATGTAAAAATGCTGATTTGAATTAGATTTAGAATATATGTCATCCTCAATTAGCCTTCCCTTCATCAAAATGATCTCACAAACACAGAGAATGAATCTTTATTTCCTCCTTTGCATGCGGGAGGTCATTTGTCAGATTTAATATACTTCTACCTACGTCTTGCTACATGCTTTGGGTTCAAGATGGATGACTACAAACTTCATGGAAAAAAGATACGGCATCAGTAAGAACTCGAATCCCATATTTATTAAATGTTGATTGTATTTCATGTGTTATTCTGTAAAAATTATAACAAAACTGATGAATCAATATTAAAGATATTGTGTGGAAATTAAAAATACAAAATCTTTTCAGCTCTTTCAAAACTAATTTTGGCAGTGCCAATTATTGTGGCCACTTTAGAACTGACAAGACATAAATTTTGTAAAAACTAGCTATCAATATTTTCTTTAAGCACTAGATTCGAGGGGTCCTACAGTGTTGATGAGTTTAACACCAGAACAACTACCTTTTACTTAAAATGCTGGGCATGTTACAAAGATTTTGACTTAGAATCATAGAATCATAGAATCAGTCAGGGTTGGAAGGGACCACAAGGATCATCTAGTTCCAATCCCCCTGCCACGGGCAAGGACACCTCACACTACATCAGGCTGGCCAGAGCCTCATCCAGCCTGGCCTTAAACACCTCCAGGGATGGGGCCTCAGCCACCTCCCTGGACAACCCATTCCAGGCTCTCACCACTCTCATGCTGAAGAACTTCTTCCTCATGTCCAGCCTGAATCTCCCCACTTCCAGCTTTGTTCCATTCCCCCTAGTCCTATCACTACCTGATATCCTAAAAAGTCCCTCCCCAGCTTTCTTGTAGGCTCCCTTCAGATACTGGAAAGCCACAATAAGGTCACCTCGGAGCCTTCTTTTCTCCAGACTGAACATCCCCAACTCTTTGAGTCTGTCCTCATAGGAGAGGTGCTCCAGCCCTCTGATCATCCTGGTGGCCCTTCTCTGGACACGTTCCAGCATGTCCATATCTCTCTTGTAATAGGAGCTCCAGAACTAGACTTCTTGCACTTCCACAGAGCATTGAGGTATAAGCAAAAAACATAAGAAAAAAAAGTGTTTTAAAGAATGTTCTTGATACATGATGGAAAACAACTGTTCTTAATATTTAGTATGATGTCTCCTTTAAAAAATATGGTTAAAACAAGAAATTTTAAAAAGAAGAGTTGACTAGGGCAGGAATTTGAATTAAGCAATGTCAGAGAAAGGAAAACAAACAAACAAACAAAAAACACCAACAAAAATCAACAACCAAAATCCCAAAGAAGCAAACAGCGCAAAACAACAAAAAAAAAAAACCAACAAAAAACAAGACCCACTGAAAACACATGGAAGAATACTCTATAGATATATGAAAGAAGAGGAATGACATAGGTAGACTTGTGCAAGATAAAGGGTTGTACTTCGGTTAATCTGGAATGAGTGGAGATAAATTGAGAGATAATGAAAGGAAAATAGTTGACATACAGGAGTGTCAGGATGGAAAAATGAGTTTGTGTATATGTAGAATTTTTGTATTTCTTTGTTTTTAACAGGAATACTTAAAAAAAAGTGTTCTTGTTCACAGCAGTATTTGTTAATTCTTTCCATTCTATTCATGCTTGACTGAAGAAACAGCAGACTATTAGGATTTCCCTGTTCATGAATGTGTTTGCATACAGCAACTGCATCTCAGGGAAGCCAAAATGCATAAGCAATATGAATTTAAATGTTAAATGTGTCTGGATCAAGATTTTACATCACTTTGTGAAGTATCCTCTCTATCTTGGATGAATACTAGATAATTCATATTAAGAAACAAAATATGGATATAAAACTAATATTTACATATCTGTGCACCGATATGATACTATCTAAATGCTGGGAAAAAAAACCAAAAAACCAAAAGAAAATCCAAACAAACAAAACCTTCATGTTTATATTTTTTAGGAAAATCATACCAAATAAATGTGTGAAAAAAAGGTTAATTTCAGCCTTTCTGCCTTTTACATTTAACAGTCATTGGTTCAAATTTTACACCATGGTTAACGTTTTTGTATTTCCATCTAATGATTTTAAGATTATATATTTATCCATAAACACTTAAGTAGCCTTCAATATCAGAAAAGCAGTGCTACACCCACAAAAATTTGTACAACTCAGTGTTAGTGCAAATGAAAAAGTGTTGCTAATTGTGTGATTTATTAGGGTAAATACATACGATTTAATCATATATGCAAATATTATCATTTGTGGTGACAGTTATTGTGAATGTAATTATTTTCAGGTATAATAATGTGATGATGGATTCTCATATTGATGAACAGAACATGAAAAACATAGACTATGAGAGAATTAAAATAAAACATAATTTCCTACATTCTTTCCAAAACAATGCTAAATCTTCTGAACTTTTGATATCTGGTCCAAAATCTAAACTGATGTTTATTTTGCTCTGTTTTCACAGTATCATGGAATCACAGAATCAATCAGGTTTGGAAGGGACAACAAGGATCATCTAGTTCCAACCCCCCTGCCATGGGCAGGGACACCTCACACTACAGCAGGCTGGCCAGAGCCTCAACCAGCCTGGTCTTAAACACCTCAGGGGATGGGGCCTCAAACACCTCCCTGGACAACCCATTCCAGGCTCTCACCACTCTCATGGGGAAGAACTTCTTCCTCACGTCCAGCCTGAATCTCCCCACTTCCAGCTTTATTCCATTCCCCCTAGTCCTATCACTACCTGATATCCTAAAAAGTCCCTCTTCAGCTGTCTTGTAGGCCCCCTTCAGATACTGGAAGGCCACAAGAAGGTCACCTCAGAGCCTTCTCTTCTACAGACTGCACAGCCCCAACTCTCTCAGTCTCTCCTCATAGGAGAGGAGCTCCAATAAGTGTCGCTTTTTTTGTTTGACTTCTCAACTACCACAGGAGCAAGACGAAGAAGTAGAAACTTATGAGCAACAGTAAAATTAAAACTAAAAACTGCCATTTGGAAGATTCCTTATAATGCATTATATTAATAATGTATATACACATTGAAATGTCTAAATTTATAGAAATTACTGTTTTATTGGTTTTCATATGAATTTTTTGAGGTGGTAGAAAATTATCTTGAAAACTTCTAAAAACAGCAGTTCCAATAAAATAACTTTGAATGGAATGGTCTGGATTCAAACAAGTCTAAATTCCATGTGATGAACATGGAATCATCTTTTTTACCAACACACAGTGTGAGAGAGTCTCTATTGGTCCATCTTTCCTTATCTAAAAAACAACTCAAATATTTCATTGTGAAGTTCCATCGTTAGTATCAGTAATAGGTGTACTAAAAAGAACCTTGTATTCCACTGATTGTGATAGATGAAAAAATAATTATGGTAAACAGCACTGTAATATATAATTTTTTACTGGGTCAGATAAAACTTTTATCCTTAAAATTAGATCAAATTAACCCTTGTCATTTCTAAACATAATCACAAACCAGTTTTAATAATCAAGATTTCAGTCCTCAGTTGGAGGAAATCAGAAAAATCCTGTTGAAATGTTGTTTTTTGTAGGTCAGCTTCTTGTCTGATGTGTATAAACTGGACATGACTAAATGAACTTATGCCTCAAGTGACTCTTCTCTATTACTATGACCTGTCAGAAACAATTGCTTAAACTATGAGGCTGTGTTCAACAATAATGTTTCTGTAGGCGCAGCAACTTTCTTTGTACTTTTGCTAGCACTGCAGGAAAGTTGTCTAAAGGAGTACTTCCAAAGGCATTTATACCTGAATGTTCTGTGTTATTTTGTTCCGAATTTTGTAAAGCATTTTAAAGAAATTATGTTTGAGTTTGTGAGTGATCCACATTAATTGTTAAGTAATAACAAATCTAACATGTAACTGCTAAATTGCAAGGTCAGCACTATAAACAACCATTAGATTCTACATTAATGGACTGAGTATCCTATCTTATAATTGTTTCTCCCTATTCAGGGATTAAAATGGCATTAAAAAAGCAGCTATACAAGACAATACCACATACTTAAATTTGTATCTTAGCTTCAAATGGGTATTTTAGCCTATTTAGTGTGTTATAGCAGTGATTACACTTAGATAACACTTGTCTCAAAATCTTTTGTAGAAATGGATTCTTTAGTATGTATTAGCTCTGATATTAGACATACCAGTAGGCTATAATTAACAATTCCACATTGGTATAGATAGTCAAGACAGATGGAAATAATATGAACTTGAAGGCAAAGTGCTGTGAATACGTATTGGGCCATGATATCCACCCTACTAAGATAATTAATCTCAATCAAATTAATTAAAGTAATCATGTGGACAAAGATAAGCAGGATTTAGTGACCATTCTTGACATTGTCTCTCTTAGTTAGGTTGAATTCCTGAAGATTATTGATGATACTGAGGCTCCTCAGGGCTGAAACAATCACTGTTGTGAAGTAAAATGTGTACTCTTAATTAGGACAGCATGATCTTACATGCTGAATTTCTAGGCCTTTTCTGGAGCACACAGCACTTCATCAGAGAACAAAAGGAAATCTTCATAAGACAATAAGTTCATTTTCTCTTCCTTCACTAGGTATTTTTTGCCCCCATTTTATTTCCTGTACAACTGTTCTAACTTTCTACACAAGCATTTGAGAAAGGTGAGACACATTGGAATATAGAATCATAGAATCATAGAATCATAGAATCAGTCAGGGTTGGAAGGGACCACAAGGATCATCTAGTTCCAACCCCCCTGCCATGGGCAGGGACACCTCACACTACATCAGGCTGGCCAGAGCCTCATCCAGCCTGGCTGCAAACACCTCCAGGGATGGGGCCTCAACCACCTCCCTGGACAACCCATTCCAGGCTCTCACCACTCTCATGGTGAAGAACTTCTTCCTTACATCCATTCTGAATTTCCCTACTCCCAGCTTTATTCCTTTCCCCTTAGTCCTATCACTACCTGATATCCTAAAAAGTCCCTTCCCAGCTTTCTTGTAGGTACCCTTTAGATATTGGAAGGCCACAGGAAGGTCATCTCGGAGCCTTCTCTTCTCCAGACTCAACTCTTTCAGTCTGTCCTCATAGGAGAGGTGCTCCAGCCCTCTGATCATCCTGGTGGCCCTTCTCTGGACATGTTCCAGCATGTCCATATCCCTCTTGTAATAGGGGCTCCAGAACTGGACACAGTACTCCGGGTGCGGTCTCACCACAGCAGACTAGAGGGGGAGAATCACTTCCCTCAACTTGCTGACCACACTTCTCCTGATGCAGCCCAGGATCTGGTTGGCTTTCTGGGCTGTAAGTGCACATTGACAGCTCATGTCGAGCTTCTCGTCCACCGGCACTTCCAAGTCCCTCTCCTCAGGGCTGCCCTCCAGCCAGTCTCTGCCCAACCTGTATTTGTGCTTGGGATTGCCTCAACCCAGATGCAGGACTTTGCACTTGGTCTTGTTGAACCTCATGAGGTTGTTATGGGCCCACCTCTCCAGCCTGTCAAGATCCCTCTGGATGGCATCCCTTCCTTCCAGCATGTCTGCTGCACCACACAGCTTGGTGCTGTCAGCAAACTTGCTGAGGTGCACTCAATGCCATTGACCTTATCTGAGTACTTTCTTGGGGCACTGTTAGGGAGTCTGAATATATTGAATGGAGGAATGGCAATACTGACTTCAGAGGAACTGAATATTTGGGTAAGTAAATGCTGATTTAGGCTTTTAAATTATATCGCTTTTTTTGTGTTTTTTTTTTCTTCTGGTTCCAAGAGGACTGTCTTTGATTACTCTGTTTTAGATACTGACTTTCCTTTTCTTTTTTTCTTTAGGCATTTCCATTTGTTCATGAGAGATAGCACAACAGACAGCTGTAGTATTGATGGGTGGTAGTCTCCTCTGAGATCTAGGATTAGAGGTCAGAGAACCTGGAACCCATTCTTTCATTTCCTTTGAGCTTACTTTTATACCACGAGATTTTTCTGATGAGTGTTGTGTCTTTTCCAATTACCAGCTGACCATAATTTCTCTAGGAAGTGTTGTGCTTTGCATTACAGCCAGAATGGGCTGAACTGTATATTTTACCATCATATTTCCATAAAAAGTTATGTTTAGTTCAGAAATAACACATCAAGGACAACAGAATATTTAGTCAGAGTTTTCATTATAAGAACTAGTAATGGCTAAGTTTTTCTTAGTCACTAAATTCACAGGGTGTTCAATCAGTAGAACATCTGCAGGAGATATTTCCTACGTTTTAGATGTAACACCTGCCACATGGTGGTGACTAATCCTCTAAGACCATTGCACTGCTTGATATGACATTATGCTTTCTTAGGTGGAGTACACATCAGGAAAGAAGTTAGGATGAGCTGATACTGGAGAATAGCTCTACTAAGTCAGATTCTCCACTCATTTAAGTTAAATTTGTTGTCTTGTCTGCATAACAGGACTGGATGTGATTAGCTCCTGGATAAACCCCACTGGGAGGAAATAAAGTAAAAGAGATGTCAAGCTCTAATAACTCTTCAATGTAAAAAAGGAAAATATTTTAGAAATACATTTATCCAAATCATAGCAGTAAATAATTCCCTCAAATTTTTAACTGAATTAATATATTCATATTTGTTTAAAATTTAGGAACAATGCATTTATAACCCAGGATAAGTTTTCTCTACTTTCTGAAATGAATTACATACTGCAAACTTTAAGTTTTTACAACATCTATTAAATAAAATTCTCCACCCAGACATTTCACTTTATCTCCTAACATTTTTGCCCATTACTCGATATAATTTCATCATGTCTGTAATGATAAGGTTGAAAAAATAACCTTTATGATACCAGATGGATTCTAATTCTCAAAAATCTCTGGTGATGGCACATTCATATTGACATTTATACTGACTCCATTTATGACAGACTGAAGGTGATGAACAGGCCCATGCAAGAGGTCACCTTGTGTCAAAGCCAGTATACAGTCTGTCAAACACGGTGAATATAAGCCTGCTAATGAGGAATTAACTAGATAGAATGTGACCATTTTACTGTTTTCATGCAGTCCAAACCTGTTAAACAATGCTAATCAGGTGTTTATTAAGTGAAACCATTATGCCAAACTTGCTGCAGACCCTACCATATGTCAAAGAGGTTGTAAAGTATTATTCATCAGATTTAAAGCTGATTAATGAGTCATTTAATAGTGAACTTTTCTTTCCTTAGCCTCTGGCTAGGCACATGTACCAAGGTTAAACTAACGCATACCTGGTTTTAAAAGTAAAGTTTCCTCTAAAAAAAGAAGAAAATTGATGAAAGTTCTAATTGTTGAAAAGCTTTCAAGATTAGGAATCTTATTTTCTTTTACTGTCAGATAAGACGTAGCAGAAGAATGGCATACTAACATAAAATGAACAAGACAACTAGGAGACTATATATATATATATATATATATATATTTTCAGATAGAGGAATAAATATCAGCTTTACTGCTCACATCCATTTTGCTACCTTTCCTATACTAGCTCCTTACACATTGTTGCAGCAGTATGAATGCATCAGAACCATCTCAGCTATAGCGAAACCAAAGAGTTGGTGAATTGTTAGGCAGAACTGAAACACACCTCTCAAAAATCTGCTGTTCATGCCAGAGTGCAATAAAAGTAAGGGCATCGAGGTAGTTGTAACTGCTAATGGTATGACAAACAGTCAAAGTTTGAAGAAAGAACTAAAATACATGCTACAAACAAACAGTAGGGTTTCAAATATCTGGAGGTGACAGCCAGCATTACTTCAGAAAATAATTACTAAATCAACAGCCACTTATGCTATTGTAAACTTGTTTTTAGAGGTAAAGAGGACATTACAGAGAAACTAACCGTAAAATCTTGTATTCATGATTAGTCAGGTACTAGTGTTGTTTAAATTAGAAGGCTTTAAAAATACGGAGCTCTAATGATATTCTAATTTCCAGAAATGAAAAGTAGAGAAATTTCTAGGACTGTAATTCAGAAAAAAAACTCAAAACACTTAAAGGTGAGGATGGCTACAAACCATGAGGAAAAGACTACATTGAATTACCCAGATAATAAAACATTTGTAAAAGCAAATTTAAAGGTTCCTAGGACAACTTACAAAGAATAGAAAACTGAAGAGATTACAAAGAAAGACACTTTTCAGAGATGAAGATATAAAAGGATAATAATAATTGCTTAAAGATAAACTGAATTAAACCTTTGGAAAATACCCAGACCAACATCATATTATGAAACAGGAGGAGTCAAAAAAAAAAAAAAATGAGATGGTCATTTTGCAGAGAACACGAATTAGAGCTTAAGTATGCTGCAAAGACAAATGCATTACCTCATCTTACAGAAATGGCAATGATGTGCAACATGAAGTTAAAGGATTAACTGATGATGTTGAAGGTGGGTATATAACTGTGCCAAATCTATATGGACACATCCCAGCCCAGTAAATGTCCCTATGAGGCTCTGTTGCACTTTCAGGCAAGAAATATTATAAGAGTCATCACAGCATTTGAAACGACAGTGAAACAGAACATTCTTCCTGTGATGAGACAGAATGAGCTTTTAAAGTACAAGGCTGTAGACAGGCTGACATATACTTTGACATACATTTCATTGGAATATAAACTAAAAGCTTCTTAAGGAAATGTGCCAATTGTATAAAGATGGGAAATACTGCTGATACAGGATCTGAATATCATGTGACAGTAAATAATGACAAATCAGATTGGAGTAATAGAAATGGAATGGAAGAGTTCAAGGTACTTAGACAATGATAGCACAAATGACTGCTTTATGATCTAAATTCATCAGCTGATAAAGCTCACCTACATCACAAAATGTATTGCTTATGGTTTAGCGTAAAATAGCTTCTTAGAATCATAGAATATTTTGAGTTGGAAGGGACCTCTAAAGGCCATCTAGTCCAACTCCCCTGCAGTAAGCAGGGACATCTTTAATTGGATCAGGTTAGTCAGAGCCTAATCTAATCTGACCTCAAATGTTTCCAGGTATGGGGCATCTACCACCTCTACGGGCAACCTGATCCAGTGTTTCATCACCCTCATTGTCAAAAATTTCCTCTTTATATATAGTCTAAATCTACTTTCTTTTAGTGTAAAACCATTAACTCTAATCCTATCATGACAGGCTCTGTTAAAAGCTTTGTCCCCACATTTCTTATAGGTCTCCTTTAAGTACTGAAAAGCCAAAATAAGGTCTTCTCAGAGCCTTCTCTTCTCTAGGCTGAACAGCCTCAACTCTTGCAGCCTTTCTTAAAAGGAGAAGTTCCATGCCTATGAGCAGAGCACTTTTTTGCCCCCCTTTCAACCCACTTCAACAGGGGACCATGTCTTTCCTGTGCTTAGGACTGTGGCAGTTCAAGCTAGTACCTAGCTTTGACACTAATCATAAATAGGAAATTTCCAGAGACTTTGAGTAAAAGATAAATAACGTTAGGGATTGGTCACAAATTGATAACAATAGATGTGTTGACATCATCACATTGTTATATAGAAAACCTCATATTTTGCAGCACGTTTTTTTTGCTGGAACAGATTCTTGGTAGGACCTCATGGGACTCCATGGAAAGAAGGGTCTACACTGGAGCAGGGAAGGTCTCACACTGGAGAAGTTTTCTGAGGACTGGTTCCTGTGGGAAGGACCCCATGCTGGAGCAGGGGAAGCAGGTGAGGAGGAGGAAGCAGGAGAAACAATGAGGGATGAACTGACTGCAAATCCCATTCCCTGACCTGCTGCAGCATTGTGTGGCAGGAGGCAGAAAAATTGAGAGTGAAGTTGAGCCCAGGAAGAAAAGAGGAACAGGGGAAGATATTTGAAGATTTGGTTTTGTTTCTCGTTATGCTACTTTGATTTGATTAGCAATAAATTAAATTAATTCCCTCAGCTGAGTCTCTTTTGCCCACGACAGTAACTGCTGAATAATCTTTCCCCGTCTTTATCTTGACCCATGAGACTTCTTGTCAAATTTTTTCTCTCCCTGGTCCAGTTGAGGAGAAGAAGTGATATAGCAACTATTAGCATCTCTTACAATTTCTCTATCTTCAGTCTCATAATAGTTACTCAGAAATAATTTTGTGCTATTGTAATTCATATTTTTAAAATATTTCTTTTTCCTTGAACTAGTTGGTACATCTCTGTGTATAGGGGCAGTACTTACTCCAGCTAAAAATGAGATCAAGTTACAAATTATGGAGGATTTATTCTAGCTAACTAATGGATTTTTTAATTCCTTTTAAAAAAATAAAACACTATTGAGTTATTCTGTGTCATCACCTCAATTATTTCCTCATAATATTAATACAACTAACATTCTGTTAATTCCATATTATTTATTCCAGCTACATCATAGAATCATAGACTCTCAAGATGAACATGACCCATAAGGGTCATTGAATTGAATTCCATGCTCCTTGCAGGACTACCTAAAAGTATATCATAGAATTGTAGAATCATAGAATGGTCTGGGTTGGAAGGGACCTCCAAAGGTCACCTAGTCCAACCCACCCTGCAGTAATCAGGGGCTTCCTCAACTAGATCAGGTTGCCCAGAGACCTGTCAAGCTCCAGTTTGAATATCTCCAGGGATGGGGCCCAAGCCACCTCCCTGGACACTCATTCCAGTGTTCCACCACCCTTTGGCCAGTTTGGGTCACCTGGCCTGGCTGTGTCCCCTCCCAAGATCTTGCTCACCCCTCAGCGTTAGAAAAGCACAGCCTGGATGCTTGTTCAGCAGCCAAAACACTGGTGTGTTATCAACACCCAGCTACAGCACTGCAAAACCCAGCACTAGAAAGATGCTCTGAGGAGAATTAACTCCAGCTCAGCCAAACCCAGTGCAGTCATATGACACAGTCCCCCACAACATCCTACTTGCCAAGTTGGAGAGATACAGATTTGATGGGTGGGCTGTTCAGTGGATAAAGGCATTGGCTGGCTGGTCACATCCAGAGGGTAGTGCTCAATGGCTTGAAGTCCAGATGGAGAGCAGTGACAAATGATGTCCCTCAAGGGTCCATACTGGAACCTGTGCTGTTTAGTATTTTTATCAATGACATAGACGGTGAGACTGAATGCATCATCAGCAAGTTTGTAGATGGCACCAAGCTGAGTGGTGCTGTTGATACACCAGAGGGACAGGATGTCATCCAGAAGGACCTGGACAAGCCAGAGAGCTGGGCCCAGGTTAATCTCATGAGGTTCAACAAGAGCAAGTGCAGGGTTCTGCACCTGGGCCAGAACAATCCTCACTATCAACACAGACTAAGGGATGAGGTGATAGAAAGTAGCCTTATGGAAAAGGACTTGGGGGTGCTGATGGACAAGAAACTGGATATGAGCAGGCAGTGTGTTCTTGCAGCCCAGAAAGACAATCACATTCTGGGCTGCATCAAAAGATGTGTTGCCAGCAGATCCAGAGAGGTGATTCTGCCACTTTTCCTCAATGTCTAATTCAAACTTTCCCTTGCATAACTGATCCCAGGAAGATTAGAACTCAAGAAGTTGTACTCACATGCCTGAAATTTCTTTGCTCTCTCTCTTAAACAAACCTGGACAGCAAAAAATGCTCTGGAAGATGTAATCACACGTACTTAAACCACCATAACTACTAGTATCTGCTGTGTCGCAGATTTTGAAAACTGGATGATAACAGAAAGACTGTGCTTCTTCCTTTTCAGATTGCTTTACTCTTTATATTTAGTTAAAAATTTAATATTTTATTCTGTCTCCATGGGAACCTGTCAGCTGTTCCAGAGCAGCCTGGACACAGAACAGTCACTAAGGAGGTGCAAGGGAAGGGCCTGAGTTCCCCAAATTAGAGAAATAGTCCTATAAATCCCCAGATTCAAATGAATATTCCTATACAGAATTACTGACAGAAGGTAAATTTCCCTATATTATTCTGAATCATAAAGTATATAGAAATCCCTGCTCCAATTCATGGAAGCCAAGCTCACATGCTGATAGTATCTATCAAAGTAAGTCTATGATGCAGGGAAAAGAAAAGTTCAACAGGGAATAAACTGAAGCATGACAAGAAACCCAGGAGAGTTCTGAAGTGCTTTTCAGTGCTCAGAATCTGAATATTTTATTTGAACATATCAGTCCAGATAATCTTAAGCACTTTTTCTAAGGGGATATCTAAGGGACTAAAGGAGGAATGATATGACTTGACAAACAGGTTTTGGATACATATCATTGCTGCAGTATCTCCTCTCATTTGCTGTTGTGATGAACACTTCTTTTGACCCAGCACAGGCTTTTTAACAGATACTAAATACACAAGAGTGTTTGGATTTCAGAAACAGATAAAAAGAACCCTTTTTTTTTACACATTTTCATGTGACACCTATGTTTTATACTTATTATGATTCCAGTCTGAGGAAAGCATTTGTCTGAAAAGTGAAGAAAACATGGAATATAATTTGCTTCTATAAGCATATTCAGTTAAAAGAAAAATCCAAGACAGCATAACAATAATGTGCTTATTTTAATATTTAATTTACTATAAATTTTAAATATATCTGCATTTTAAAAGTCTGATATGATGTGTGCTTATTGTTTGATGCTGACATACTGAAAAGAAAGATTCATGAACAGAAGGTAATGCAGAATAAAAGATGAAAAATTCCTACCGTTAGTCCTGAATGGAGACAGTCAACACAGCTAGAACAGGACCAGTGACTTGGGCTGAGTAAGTAAACCTGTGACCTATTGAAGTCCTGCTGTACTGGGAGAAAGAGAAACAGCCAAGCAGCTGCATACAAGCTGTCACTTATTATGCTTATTATGCTTGAAGTACTTCTCATCTAACACAGACTAAGACCAAGACACGCTACTGTATAACAACTAATAGAGGTTTATACCCAGTTTTTAACTATAAAAGCTTTTTTGGTCTGTCTTAACTGTTAATGCCCATAATACCATCTTAGGGAAAAAAAGAAATGTTTACAAACTGGACAACCTTAAACTTTGAGAAGACTATTAATGTAAGTGACACGACCTGTAGGTCAAATCTTTCTAAATAAAGAACCCTTTGGTGCTAACATGACACCTGAGTTTGTTGTGAGGAAAGGGTAAATGACAGATATAAGTGCCTCAGGACTCAAGTATGACTCGGTTCCAAAGAGCTGTCTGAAGCCAATCAAGAAGTGTCAGGCAGTGAGGCCATAAATTACTACAATTTATAATGAGTTTTCATATTTTCAAATTTCTGTACAAATATTGACAGAGTAGTCAGAATGCAATTTATAACTGCTGTATATTTTTGTTTCTTAGTAAAAATAGAATAATTTAAGTGGAATACTATTATATGATTTAACATTCCATCTAGTCTTAACATTTTTAAAGGCTAACACCATTGGGTAATTTTTAATGAAGTAAAAGAAGTATTACAGTTTCTAACAAGTAATTTAGAATCACTGAAAAGCGAAAATTATTTATATTCTTTGAATTTAATACTTCTACCACGATATCATTGCCAGAAATTAGTGAATAATATAAACAACATGCAATGGAGAAGTGTACTAGTCTACAAATTTCTGTCTATTGAAGAAAAAAACCCTTTCTTCACAACTCTTTTTTTTTTTAATTTATATTTTCTGAAAAGGCATCTCATAGTGAAGTTATCAATGCAGATAATACATGTTTAAGAAAAAAAAAAAATTGGATAGTGGCCAAATCCATCATGTTCCTCTTCCAAATGATATCTTCCAATAGTCCATCCCTGATGACAGTGCCTTGAATATCTTTAACTTTTCCATCAGAACCATTTAGTGTAACTATTGCTTTTCCACAACTTGAACATCACTACTGTTGTCAGACCCAGGCAAACAAATTTATGATGATGTTCCTGGGAATAAGGAACTAATGCAAAAGGGATTTCTCTGTAGTTCTTCATTAACATTTTATTCATTACAACAAGGGAGTTATAAGAGTTTCCTTTTACGCAAATTAGGTCACAGGATAAAAAATACACAGCGTGGAAACACAGTGTATTACTACACAGAACAAAAGATCTGGTTAATAAATTATGATAATGGAATTAGTCTACAGCTAATGCTGAAAGGCACATTTAAATATTGTGGTATTTACTCAGAGAAGGAAAAAGTACTGCATGTATTCATGAATTGTTTTTCTCCTTTGTGCCTCAGTTTCTGTTTTTCTGTCTTTTATGTTATTTCCCTCTGAGGGAATGTACATATCCTACTTTAAACATTTGCTTTGGTTTGTTAAAAGACAAAGGAACATTTTCAGTGGGTAAAAGACATAGTTTTACTCTTCTGGTTTTCAAATGAACACATTAACTAAGTTGTACTCACTACAAGAAAGACACTGAGGTGCTGGAGTGGGTCCAGAAAAGGACAGTGATGATGGTGAAGGGTTTGGGGGAAAGGTCTTAATGAGGAGAAGCTGAGGGAGCTGGTGGTGTTTAGTCCACAGAAAAGGAGGCTGAGGGGAGACCTTATTGCTCTCTAAAACTACCTGAAAGGAAGTTGTAGTGAGGTGAGTGTTGGTCTCTTCTCCCTAGTAAGAAGTGCTAGGATTAGAGGAAAAGGCCTCAAGCTGCACCAGAGGAAGTTTAGATTTGATATTAGAAGAAAATTCTTCACTGAAAAGGTTATCAGACACTGGAGTATGTTTCCCAGGGATCTGGTTGAATCACAATCCTTGGAGGTGTTTAAAAGATGCAGAGATGTGTTGCTGGGGAATATGATTTAGGGCCAGACTTGACAGTTAGGTATTGGTTAGATTCAGTGATCTTAAAGGTCTTTTTTGACCAAAGTGATTCTATGATTCAGAGACATCTTGAACCAATTCAAGCAGATTTATTCCAGAAATGATAGCATGTAGAGTGCAATGACCAAAGATAAATAAGCCTGATTAAAAACAAAAATAAAAATAAAACCGAAGCAAAACCTCCTTGAACATTAATGCCAAGAAGGTAATCATTAAGGAAATGCATGGCCCTTGCCATAGATATCAATTATCATCACATTTATTTAGTTTATTTATTAAAGTTCTTGGGTTTGTTTGTTTTGAATTCAATTTATTTCTAAGATTTCTTTAAACTAAATTGACTAAATCAGACTTAATTTAAATAGTCTGACTCTACTGAGCTAATTAGTTCACAACTAACTCATTAATTCAGTGTTTACCTTCAGTTTATACATTACATTAACTTAACTCCTTTTTGTCCATTTATGCAAGGCCCACATATACCCAAAGGATGAAGACATGAAGGCTCTTAGAACCTTCTGTTTTGACAGAAAAATTAAGAAAGATTTTCGATATCCTCTAAAGTAATCAATGTTAGCATTTTTTCTGGGAATGTCACTACCCATGCCAGCTGAGGGCATTCCTCTCGTCAAGACAAAGAGCAGGCATTTATCAGAGCAATATTTTTCAAAGAGCAATTTCTTCTCTAAAGTCACAATTTCTTCTCTAAAGTCACAATTTCTGTTCTATTATAGATAATGCAAAAAGTAAATCAAGCCATGAATGCCTCCCCTAAACTCATTTACTTCTTAAAAATGAATACTAAAATATTGCATATGTATGGATCATCCCACTCCCATTCTTTTCATCTGCATCATCCATTACTTTTTAAAATCTACTACTCTGCTCTTCATGTAGGTATACATACAGTGAGGTCTGTATGAAGTCCTACACTTCTCCTTGCCGCTTTATTTGACAAAATAAAAAACACAGATAAGTTGCTAAGTGCAGGAATCTATGTTTCAGAGGTTGCTTGCGTACTTATGTTTACAGTATGCCCTGCGTGCCATACAGGGTGTGAGTACTGGCCAGACTCTGTACAATGTCACACCTTGAAGATTAAAGCTGGGTGCCAGAAGCATTGCATTTAACCTGATGTGCCCTTCGTGTAAAGAGCTACTTTACCAGAGAGAAATAGTTTCCATGCCAAAACTTCATTCAACATGGTGTGCTAAAGATTGTCACTGGAAGTGAGGTGCAGAGCTGGAACAGTCTGCCCAGGGAGTCACTATCCCTGGAAGTGAGGTGCAGAGCTGGAACAGTCTGCCCAGGGAGTAACTATCCCTGGAAGTGTTCAAGGAACATGTGGGCATGGTTTAATGGCCATGGTGGTATTTAATGGGCATGGGTTGATGGCTGGACTTGATGATCTTGGAGGTCTATTACAACCCAAACAGTTCTATGGTTTTATGATTCTATAGAGTCAAATCAAACATAATATATTACTGTATGCTCCAGGGTGTAGGCTTATTCAGGGTAATTTTTAAAGGAATGGCGACAACTGCCTGCATCTTAATTCTGGTGAACACTTAGCAAGTATGTATGTTGCAACCTGACTGGCAACCACCATCCACCAGGTATCAAAAAAGAGGATTATGAGACTTTGCATGGCTTATAGTTGTTATAGAGGATGCTTTCAGAGAAATAAAAGAATGCTTCTACAAACTAACATAAGAAAATAATTCTTTACTTAAGGGTGACAGAACACTGGAACAGGCTGCCCAGAGAGAGTCTCCTTCACTGGAGACTTTCAAAACCTGTCCAGGCATGCTCCTGTGAAACCGGAGCTAGGCAAACCTCCTTTAGCAGGGAGGCTGGACAAGATAATCTCCAGAAGTCTATTCCAACCTCTACTGGTCTGTGATTCTGTTTGATACTGTAACAGTTAGGCATTAACATACTGGCTTCATGTTAAGCCCAGAATACAGGTGTTACTGAAATCAACAGACTTCACTCTCCAGAGGGAGAGTAGTTATTCACTGGCATAAAGATAATTCTTAAATATTAGTATTCATAAAATTCTCTTACCATATTTATTGTATCGTGGTAGAGAGGCAGAGGTCACTGTATTTAGTATTTAGTCTCCCTTTATTAAATGTGCTCTACAGATATGCAGATAGGGTTCAGAAGATTAGTTTTTTTCACTTCAAAGTGAAATACTCCAAAATGTGAGGATATTTTGAAAAAGATACTCTGCAAAATTTTATTGTTAGCTTTAGAAAACTATTCTTATCAATGTTCATTTTAGATGGAGCCATATAATTGTAAGGTAGTAACTTTTCAAGTGGGGTAAGGTATCAGAAATCCTGTTACGACTTTCGTTTCTTCCTGACTGGATCTAAATGATTCCCATCTTAGCAGAGCAAAAGTCTGGACTAGCTCCTGGAGCTATTCCTTGATAACACTTCAGGAAGCAGAAGCATTTCACTTGAGTACTCTTGAACCCAGAATGGGGATTTGGCAGCAGGTATTTTTGTTTTTTGGTTTGTGGTGAAGCCACTTACTGGCATGGATGTGTCTGGAAGGTTTTTCTTGGAGTCAGTTTAGGAATTCAAATAGGGCTGTAACCAAGATTCACAGTGTTTGCTAGGTATAGGGAAAAGAACCCTTTGTTAACTCTGTTTCTTCCCTCCCCACTTGGATTTTAATGTGAACAGGGAAACCCAAACAGCAATAAAACCTTGTTCCACTACCAGAAATCATCTGTATAAAGTCCTTTGTCCTGAATTTGAAGTTAGGGAAATTTTCAGTGTTTTTTATTGCCCATGTTTTCTTAGTTTTCCTGATATATGTACAGACAGTGCATACAAAATAATCCTTTCTACATAAGTATTGTTGTTATTATTATTCAATATCTAATGGAAAATTTCCCAAAGAGTAATTCTCAATCACAAAATGTACCCTCGTTAGGAGCATGACTTAGCAATGCATAGCGAACTCTGGGAGCAAAGACCACTGATCCAAGAACAATCATCCTTTTCTGAGCAAGCTAATGTGAATGCCAGAGCAACCCCTGCACGAGGCTGCACTGAATTACAGGAACATGTACAGTAGATAATCCAAACTGGAACTGACCTTGGTAGTAGTCCAGGGATGATATTTCCCCTGGGAGGAACAACTCTTGCATATTTTTTTCAAAACTTCTAGGCATTAGCATTCTGTTCATTGACTTTTTTCTTTTTTTTTTTTTTTAATTATTTACATCATAACACACTTTGTACAAACAAACAAACCCAGAAACAACTAATCCACAGATCTAGCACATTTCCTAGATTCATGCTCAAATCTACAAAACTACTGTTAAGTTCAATGTTGCAAATATTGACCTTTACCATTTTACAAAATTTGATGGCACAAGTAAAATTAGTATCTATTTTTATACCAAATCACTTTTCTAGTTTAGCTAGTTTTCAGCTTAGCTAAAAGTACTTTTCATATCTAAGTGTCAATTTAATCTTTTAGAGACAGTACATGTATCAACCCTTTGTCAGAAAGAAGGAAAATTGAGACATTTCAAAAGTTTTAAATGGCATTTCTTCTGTTCTAAAATCAACACCATACTGGCTTAGTAGCCTGTTCTAATATACAAATATCATAGAATCATAGAATCATAGAATCAAGAAGGCTGGAAGAGACCTCAAAGATCATTGAGTCCAACCTGTCACCCTAAACCTCATGACTATCTAAACCATGGCACCAAGTGCCACGTCCAATCCCCTCTTGAACACCTCCAGGGATGGTGACTCCACCACCTCCCTGGGCAGCACATTCCAATGGCCAACCACTCTCTCTGTGAAGAACTTTCTCCTCACCTCCAGCCTAAACCTCCCCTGGCGCAGCTTGAGACTGTGTCCTCTTGTTCTGGTGCTGGTTGCCTGGGAGAAGAGACCAACCCCCTCCTGGCTACAACTTCCCTTCAGGTAGTTGTAGACAGCAATGAGGTCACCCCTGAGCCTCCTCTTCTCCAGGCTAAACAGTCCCAGCTCCCTCAGCCTCTCCTCATAGGGCTTGTGCTCAAGGCCTCTCACCAGCCTCGTTGCCCTTCTCTGGACATGCTCCAGCAATTCAACATCTCATAAGCATTCGTTTTCTGACTACCAGGTCACTTGTTTGATATGACTGACATAGTTTTGTGTTCTAAACCACAGCAGCCAAATGTCCAAAGTTGCTGCTCTGAATTTTCCTGACCGGGGCTAGCTCCCAAAGAGCATCACACAGTTGTGTCAGCAGCCAAGGGAATTCTCTAGACTGTGTGGGTGACAACTTCCCAATGCAATTACTGTAAGGACCAAACAGGACCTCTGGCTCAATGTCCACAAACAGGGAAGGTGTTGTGACAAAAAGGATTAGAAATGGCAACCAGGTCTGTGTGAGTTGTTAAAGAAAATCTGGGAAGATAAACACCAAATCCAAGTCTTCTGGCTTAATAAGAACAGACTTCATAGTCTACATGGCTGTTATCAGGTGACAGGATGAGAGGAAATGGCCTGAAATTGTATTGTAGAGGTTTAGACTAGATACCAGGGAAAACTTATTTATGGAAAAACTGGTCAGGTTGCCCAGGGACATGGTGAAGTCACTGTCCCTGGAGGTGTTCAAGAAACATGTGGGCATGGCATCTGGGGACATGGTTTAATGGCCTCAATTGGACTCAACTGGACTCAATGATCTTAGAGGTATTTTCCAACCAAAACAATTCTGTACTAGAAAATTCTTGAGGAAGCTGACAAGAGGCAAGACAAAGGCAAGGAGGAGAGCTAACATTTCAAAAGAATATGTGTTGGGATCTCAGGGACAAATTATTCTCCCTGTTCAGGAATAGTGGGAATTTTGGACAAAGGAGCAATAGGCCAGGAAAGGAGTTTCTCAAAGAATTCAGTTCAGCAGATGTGTTGTCTCCACCCCTGGAGCCAGCCAGTGGGCTGACCTGATGTGGTGTTGGTCATAGTCCTACTTTAAACTGGAGGCTGACTCTATGGTGGCACCTCAGAGAAAATGTATTGAAGAACAGGCAAAGTGCCATCATGCAAAGACCATTTCAGCTCTTCCTAAGCACAAAACAATGCAAAACATGTCAGAAGTATTAAGTTGCAGAAGGTGTACTTCCTGATCTGATAGGAACTTAACACTTGAGGCCAGATTCTTACAGGTATTTAAACCCCTTACTGTAATACCTACATGCCTATGTACCTCTGATACTTTTTTAATAGTTCTGTAGTAATCTACCATCCTCAGATGGAGGTTAATAGATCAAAGCCATCATAATTACATACTGAAACTGTTTGTCCACAAAATGATTAATCACAGATTTACTTGGTTTTCCTTTTGCTTCATAGTATGTGACCTTCATATATTTAGTGCATAGTATGAGTAACATCCTTATATTTGATGGGATTTGACTTAAAGAACTGCAGTTTAGAGATAAAAATGAATACTAGATCTCAATATTTATTTTGTCTGTTTGTTTTTAAAGAATACTCTGTTCAAGACCACTGAATTTTTATAAACTATATATTTTGTGATTTTATTACCTCTTTTTGCAGACTATCTGTATTTTCAGTTTATGGCTGTTGATTTTATGAGCTTCCTAATTTCGAGAAGGATGAATATGCAGAGAAGTTCTGTATTCTTGCAAGCGTAATCTTCACTGCAGTCATCTTTAACAAAGCATTAATTGCAATCACAGGATCACAGGATGTCAGGGGTTGGAAGGGACCCAAAGAGATCATCGAGTCCAACCTCCCCTGCCAGAGCAGGACCATACAATCTAGCTCAGGTCACACAGGAATGCATCCAGAAGAACCTTGAAAGTCTCCAGAGATGGAGACTCCACAACCTCTCTGGGCAGCCTGCTCCAGTGGTCTGTGACCCTTACAGTAAAGAAGTTCCCCCTTGTGTTGAGGTGGAACATTCTGTGCTGCAGCTTATATCCATTGCTCCTTGCCCTATCACAGGGAGCAAGTGAGAAGAGCTTGTCCCCTCTCTCCTGACACCCAACCTTCAGATATTTATATAAACATTTATTAAATCCCCTCTAAGTCTTCTCTTCTCCAGACTAAAAAGCCCCAAGTCTCTCAGCCTCTTCTCATGAAACAATAAAATATTACATCCATATTTCCAAGGACAGTGATCAAGTGAAACATCTTCTCATCTCTCCTTCTGTTTTCATATTTTCCTGTCTTCCAAAAACACCACCATTTCATTTGTAAAAAAGAAGTCAATAAATTTAATATCTTCATATATTCTTAGACATTTGGTATTTTCTAGGAGCCTATCTGTTTGGTAAACGTGTCAAACTACTATAAAATTGATAATTTTGAATAAAAGTGTTTCACATACTGCAATGTATTCTCTCAAATACTGAGGTACTACAGCATTCATCCTTGCACAGGAAGATATTTTTTTTTTAATGGATAACCTCTTAATTTTAGTGATGTCTTTTGATTTTATACAAGAGTAAGAATTTAAGATTTGTCAAAAAAAAAAGTCCAAAAATTTCCTTGCCTTCCAATCTCAATAGCTTTTGAAGCCAAGAGTTCTGAAGATCCTCTCTGGACATCCAGACTTTGATATAAGTGAAAAGATTCTTCAGAGGACACATGCATTTACAGTAACTTCAAGACTTTTTAATTCTTGCTTGACATGAAGCATTTCTTATACTACAAATATTAAACGCATAGTTCATGCAGATAGTATATTATTATTATTATTATTATTGTTGTTGTTGTTGTTGTTATTATTATATTTTATTATTTTCGTCCACATCTCAGAAAAAAGTATTTCTAGATCTTTACTCCTAATAAACAAGTTGGTAAAATATCTTTTGTTCATCGTGATGTAACAATGTGACATTTGCTAGACTAAGAGTAAGAAATCTAAAACTCTAGGCTACTTCAAAATGGAGACAGACAATTGGATTAAAGGCTTCATTAACACTTGAATTAATGAGAACTTAGCAACTGATTTCTCTAAAACATGAGAATGCCTGGGTATATAAGATTGAAAAGGTCCTCAAGAGCTATAAAGTCAACACATTCATTTTACCTGAAGGAAGAATGCATATGTAGAGATATATTTGTTAAAATTTATTTTTCCAATAAAAGATTTCATTATTTCTAATTCCCCTACTCTGGTCCCTAACTATCACCAGTGTTTTAGGGCATTAATCTTTAAGAATGTGTGCCTATATACTCACTTACAAGTTATGGAGATTTTAATATTACTATGCTTCTTTGTGGATTTTATCAACAAATCTGTACTTTGTGAATCAACATCTACTATTCTGTCCTATGAAACCATCAATAGTAATACTGCTGAGGTTAATTAAAATTTTAATGCTAACTCTACTGATTATATTGCATTAAGAAAGCTAGTTGGGAAATCAACATCTACCTTTTGCTTTTCACATAATCATCAATAACAATAACAACAATAATGTATTTAAATAGAAGGGAAAAATAAAAATCCACTTGAAGAATCAATAAGGTTGGTAATGATGTATGTAAAAGATTATGGCTAGCTTTGACCCTTAGGTCTCTGCACAAGCAACTCATTATGATTAGTAAACTGAGCAAAGCATAATGTGGAAAATACATAGACAATGGAGACCTTAATGTTAACATGTCCAATAATATGAAGAATATGATTCCATCAGAAAGTTCTGCTGATAGCATAAATTGCTTTCAGGACTGAATTGCAATCTCAGTACTTCATAAAAGGAATGATAATTTATTACAGCAGTGTCCACTGCTGCTGCTGAATGTAAGATCTTATGCTTCTACTTCAAGACTTCCATTAAAACAGAAATTATTTATCTATATTTTTATGAATGCAGGCTTTTTTATGTAAGACAAAAATCAACAAATGACAGTTTTATTTTACAATATTCACTTTTGATATTTTCTGGTTTAAGTTTTTTGGGTTTGCTTGTGAGCTTTTTATAACAACAAATGTTCAGATTTTTCACATTAAAACAGTCTAATTTCTGAATCTGAAACAAATAAGACATTCAATATTTCTAGTTCAATCCTGTGTTATTTCATGTTCTGGATACTAAGGTAGCTGCCTTCCGTGTCCTGAGTATATCTCTTTCTGACAGTATTTTAGAGCTTTACTTAGTTACGGCAAGTATGATTCTAAGACATCTATTATCTAAAATAAAGACACCTATTATCTAAAAATCATAGAATTATAGAATGCTAGGTTGGAAGGAACCCCAAGGATCATCTAGTCCAACCTTTCTAGGTAATAGTACAGTTTAACACCCTGTCAGGCTGAGTCTTAAAACTGTCCAATGTAGGAAAATCCACTATTTCTCTTGGGAGATTATTCCAAAGTTTAGCTGTTCTCATTGTGAAAAATCTTAGATCTTATATCTAACTGATACTGAAGTGGAATCCTCACAAAGACTTGTGACTCTTTCATAGCAGATAAAGGGCACTGTGTTTTGGTTGCAATCAGTCCTTACAGGTAGGTCATAATGAAGGTTTGCACTAGCTCAGTGTGATTTTCTAAATGAGATTAAGACTTCCTATTCAAACATAGTGGTAAGATCAGTAACTATGTTTTTTTCAGAATTCATATTGTAGCAAAGCCTTAAAGGCATTACATGGAAATAGTGATAAATTTTACTCCCCCCAGAAAATCTAGAGCTGTTGATAAATTCTTGGATATTTAGATTTTTACATCCTACTCAAAATATTGGTAATTTTTTTCTTTTACAAATTATTGCTCTTCCTATGCATGAAAATAAAAACAGAGGACCCCACCAGTAAGAAGAGATTTTCATGCTTTCTCCTTCTTATAATTGCTATCAACTGAACACATTTTGTCTTATTAAATTGAGTTATTTTAAAAACTGTGGTATGAAACTTCAATACAGAATAAAACAGCCATTGTGGGCATAAAATGCAGGAGGCTTGTATGCTTTCTGTAAGTCAATAGTCAAAATTATAGAATCATAGAATGACAGAATCACAGAACAATGGGGGTTGGTAGGGACCTCTGGAGATCAAAAAGCCCAAGCCCACTGACAAAGCAGGATCACCTAGGGCAGGTCACACATCCAAAATCAGGGACTATTTTCAGTCGTGCCACAGATACATGCCACAGAACAGTAAAGAAGTCAAAAGAGATTTTGAGAAGTCATCCAGTCCCTTCCCTTATGCTACAAAGGACAAGCTACCTAAACCTTAATCTGCTTAACCACTGCCATGAACTCCTGGCAAAGTGCAATAGCCAGCTCTTCTTGAATATCCCTCTGCCCACAAAGTGCTGAGCTCGATGGACTGAAGTTCACCAGGTTCACACCACAAACCATATCAGCTGACTTCTCACTGAACAGTGTTTTTCCTTAGAAAAAGAGAAGGGTACCAGAGGATCTCATGAACTGAGCAAAAATTTAGCCAGTAGGCTGAGATAGAAAAAGCTGTTCAAATCTTGAAATTCATCTGAGCTTTTAAATCCTAATGGACAATTGCTGTACCTCAGAACTGCAACAGACATAATTCCCTCAATTTTTTTCCCAGATGATAAGAAAAACCAAACGGAATAAAGAATGAAATATTACATGGTAGTTCACAAAGACAGAATACAATTAGGAGATTTCATATAGCTCTGAATGTGTTAGGTAGAGAACTTAAAAGGAAGATTTTTCACAAATGAATCTTTATTTTTCTTACTAATTAATAAACACCATGCTGTGAATAACTGGTGATAATGTTCTAATAAGAAAAATCAATAAATTTACACCCAGGGTCACCGTAATTGATGCTGCAGAATAGAAAAATGTATTCTCCATTGATCCTTTAGCAATCTTCTAAGTAAAAAGGAGAGGAAAGAAAGCCAATTACTGTAGTATGCCTCTGAAAATGATAAGATTAAAACAAGCTAATTATGTGTTCTTGAATAACTACATTTTTGATGAAAGTAAGTAGAATAAGGGCATCCTGTGTCTCCAGTACAGAGATATTACTTTTTACTAATTAAAATGTAGTAATTCTACATTTAACGTCTCTTAACCAATAGGCAAACAAATAGTTAGAAAAATAAAATTAAAAAAATCTCCCAGGATAAAACCTTTTGATGTTGCTGTGAAACAAGGATTAAATTGAAGAATGAAACAGGCTCCTGGAGCATTGAAGCTCAAGGAATTTTCATACATGAGCAAACAACATTTATGGAGAAGGACAACAACCACACATATAAAATTCTGGGAAAAGCTGTCCACTAATTTTTGTTTTCAATAAAATGTATTATTCCTTCAAGTGGTTCTCACATAGCACCATACATGCTGAATCCTTATGCATTTGTTGCAGTAGTGTGCATACTGGAATATGGTTGTAAGAATTCATAAATAATCAGTACAAAATTATGTGGAATGTCACCAGCATATACTACTCATTTTTGTCTCATGGTGCAATAAAACATCATTACAATATCAGATTTCCATTTCAAAGATGAAATATGGGATTAATTACATTTCCCTTCATCCTTACCTTTACTACTGTAGGCAAAATCAAACTCGAATATAATGCAAAGGAATTATTTGATATAACTTGAATGAACATGCAATGACATGTGTAGTTATTCTGACATCCAACACTTGATTTCAACTTGAGGCATAGTATGCCATTTTAAAGACTAGATTTCATAAGATTCCTCGCCTCCACATATCCTGTCATAGAGGTGCATGATGTGGACTGGCTATTGTGCCACACAGGTGTCTCCCTTTGAGCCTATGCAAAACTTTAGGTGTTTTTCTTTGTACTATTTAATTCCATCCAATATTGTCAAATTATTTTATTTTGACCATATTCTGTAATCTGCTCAGTGTCTCTCAAAAATCACCTTTTCCTAACATCTAACACCAACAATATTCAAGTCAAGGTCTGTTTTCTAGGCATTCTCTAACTCTTCTTGGCAGACTCCGATTAAAAGCTCTTGTTTCTAACATATATTCCTCATTTGGAAGTCTCTGGTAAAAAGCAAAAAAATAAATCAGAAAGTAAGGACTAGGTTAATCTTAAGACTCTAATTTTACTGAAATATATAAGCCTACATACAGCAAATGATGCCTTTTGGTCATTTCCTAGGCACTGGTTTAGATTCAGTTGTAAATCTTGGGATATACTTTTCCCTGAAGTTTATTATCTCTAAGATTCTCCTTTTCCATTTTTTTTTTTTATATTTTTCCCCCAATCATCAGCTATCTATATTACCTCTTAAGACACAGACATAAAATCAGCGTATCTGGAGTTGCAGTAGAGAATAAACACTTACTTATGATATACTTACTACTATAGCTGCCTGATAATTACTTACCGCATACGTTGTTTTCTCTCTTTCTTAACCTAGGTATATTACAACCTATTGTCACACAAGATCTTTTACTGAGTGTAAATGTCTATGTTTCAAACTGGGAAATTTTCTACATGAATCAAACAGGACGGCTGTAGATGCCCAAATTCTTAGAAACCAGTCAATAATAAATGTTAGGAAGGGGTGCTGCAAAAGAATAACATCATTGTAGAAAAACAAGTACTCTGACTGTAGAAAGCCAACCTTATAAGTCTGTATTTTAAGTGCTGTAAATGTGACTTTGTTTGGACTTTTTTGGTCACATACTTTTTAGAGAGTGAGCTGAGCTGAATGTAAGAATAGCTTCTTTGCCCTAGGCATGTTTTCACTAATTTTAGCTTGTTATTATTCAGTTCAGTGAGCTTGTTCAAGTTTAACATTTCAATTAGTTGTGTAACTACGTAAAAAGAAGTATCATATAAAGTTGTTTATGTTCCAGGGGATCCTAGTGTTGGTTCATAATATGGAAAGTACTTGCTCAAGCTGTTCAAACATGTTTGATCAAACCTAGAGGACTTTACCTTAGGAACAGGTTCTAGAAAGAATGCAAGAGGTTCACTTCTCTGCTGTTCTCTAGACACTGGCAAAAGTCCCAGGAAGCATGAAAACAGTCACTAAACTTGCTTAGTGCCCTGTGATTTATCATCATCTGGATGAGGGGATTGAGTCCATCATCAGTAAATTTGCAGATGACACCAAGCTGGGAGCAGGTATTGATCTGTTAGAAAGTAGAAGGGCTCTGCAGAGGGACCTTGACAGGCTGGACAGATGGGCAGAGTCCAACAGGATGGTATTCAACAAACCCAAGTGCCGGGTGCTGCACTTTGGCCACAATAACCCCATGCAGAGCTACAGGCTGGGGTCAGAGTGGCTGGAGAGCAGCCAGGCAGAAAGGGACCTGGGGTACTGGTTGACAGCCACCTGAACATGAGCCAGCAGTGTGCCCAGGTGGCCAAGAGAGCCAATGGCATCCTGGACTGCATCAGGCATAGTGTGGCCAGCAGGAGCAGGGAGGTCATTGTACCCCTGTACACAGCACTGGTTAGGCCACACCTTGAGTACTGTGTCCAGTTCTGGGCCCCTCAGTTTAGGAAAGATGTTGAATTGCTGGAGCATGTCCAGAGAAGGGCAACGAGGCTGGTGAGAGGCCTTGAGCACAAGCCCTATGAGGAGAGGCTGAGGGAGCTGGGACTGTTTAGCCTGGAGAAGAGGAGGCTCAGGGGAGACCTCATTGCTGTCTACAACTACCTGAAGGGAGGTTGTAGCCAGGAGGGGGTTGGTCTCTTCTCCCAGGCAACCAGCACCAGAACAAGAGGACACAGTCTCAAACTGCACCAGGGGAGGTTTAGGCTGGAGGTGAGGAGAAAGTTCTTCACAGAGAGAGTGGTTGGCCATTGGAATGTGCTGCCCAGGGAGGTGGTGGAGTCACCATCCCTGGAGGTGTTCAAGAGGGGCTTGGACGTGGCACTTGGTGCCATGGTTTAGATAGTCATGAGGTTTAGGGTGACAGGTTGGACTCGATGATCTTTGAGGTCTCTTCCACCCTTCTTGATTCTATGATCATCTGAACTAATCAAGAATATTTCTCTTTCAGGGTCTCCTCTTGTCTCATTTTTCTACACTGAACACATACAATGAAATATTGAATAATAATATTCAAATCACTGGACTTCTGAAAGAGAAAATAAATGTGAATAGTCCGTGTAATTATCACAGATGTCACACAGTGGCTAATAAATAAATAAATAACATTAAACCCCCAAATCAAAGCAAACCACTTTTGATTCTAATACCAATCTTCCTTTAATATTGTATTGAAATATTTCATGGAAAGCTTAGCCAGAACACTGAAGACTCAGCACTATTTCATATTTCAACAACTTAAATATTATAAGTACAACAAACCAAAATTTTTAAAGGTAAAGCATTCAGTGCATTCATTATACATCCTGTCCTTAAATTCACACATGTAAAATCCAAGTGTATTCTAAAACTGTGTTATACATTTTTAGCTTCACTAGCATTATATGCCTTTATTAGTGTCACTAAGATGAGTATTTGTATTCACATATGCTCCAGCAGGCTTTTTTACAACTGCAATTGTCATATACCACTGAAACTCTCTTAGTATCTAACAGGCAAGTAATAAGATCAGAGAAAATGAAAAAAGACTGGAAAGAATAAAGCAACAAAAAATTGTTAAGGTTAACCTGAAAGCAAATTATACCCTTCTCAGCTTTACATTGAGACTGCTTATCTGCTACCTTGATAATTTGATCTTTTTAACTGTGCAAAATGTGTTTAAAATAATACAAAATGAGAACAGCAGTATTTGTAGATACAGAGTTACAAATAGGATTAATTTCTAAAAATTAAGTATCCAGTCTAAGTGTCATATTAACCTCTTACAGTCTATGCCAGACTTTTAAATGACAATGAAAAGATCTTGGTGTCCCTAGAGGGGAAAATCCAAAATTTCAGACATTTCAACATGTTCTGAACTGCTAGCTGTAGATTACACTGAGTATCCAAAGAGATTAATTTATACTCATTATTTAGCCAAATTTGGGTTATATGAATTGTATGCTTCTAATTTTTAGATGGCTCGAAGTGAGACTATAAGCAAGAGGGAGTAAAAACACAACTCTTAAAACACCTACTGGTTTAAGAATACACTGGTTTAACCATTTACAGTTGGACAGAACATGAAAAGCTACAAAATTCACCAGCAAAGTCAATTTCTGAGATATTTTATCCTAGAGATTTTTAAGTCAAAACTGGTGGTTCATACAAAAATCCAAAGGGGATTTGATTCTGTGAAAAAACTTAGGCAGAGCCTAATGTCAGGAATTTCTGATGTATCATTCATGATATATTAACAGCAGCAGAGTGGAAAGGAGTTAGCTGAAATAAAAAAAAAAAAAAAAGGCAATTTTCCACTTGTTCTTGATTTTCTGAAAAAGCAGTGTCTGCGGATGGGTATTACACATCCACAACTCTAATACAATGAAGACATTCTAAACATTCAGAAGCATGAACTGTATTCTCCTGCAGGCTTATTTACAAATGACTGAAAGATTTAAATCTGCTAACTAATTTCTCAGGAGATCTAGGGTAAACATATGAACAGCATTTTAAGAACCTCAGTCCAGGGCTCTACTAAGCAACTTAAGAGGTCTGAATTTAAAAGCTTCTTTATGAAGTAGACTTGAAAAATCTCTGTTTTTCAAGTGAAAAAAAACTAGATAGATAGATAGATAGATAGATAGATAGATAGATAGATAGATAGATAGATAATAGATAGATAATAGATAGATAGATACTTGATTCAGAAGGGCAACCAATATGTTCTTGTGTATATACTTATCAAAGAACCTAATCTAACACAGACCAGATGAATCACATAAGATGTATCTGCTTCATTATATTTTCTACAGCTCAAGTAGATGAATCCTTGCTACAGAGTATTTCAGCATTTTGACTACGTTCTTTACACCCTTTGCTAAGCAGCATGTTGCAGAAACCTTTTCCTACTGTCTTCATTTGTTCATCTTCTCCTTACTCGGCCCTTATGCCTCTTCCCTGAATTCTACCAACTACCTTTCTATGATTCTTCTTTCCTTTCTTTGTCTTCACCTTTATATTTGCCTTTGTTCCTTTTTCCCTTTCCTTCTTGTTTTATTTTGTTCAGAGTTACCTCTCGGCTTCACGCTACTCAGAGTGCCACCAACAATATATTTGTATGCTTACATTCCTTTGCAAATAAAGTTTCTTCTTGATGAGTCTTTCATTAGTTCATTAGTTATAAGTACAACCCAATGATCTTAGGAGATTGGAACATGAGGAATAATACCTGCTCTCCAGTTTTCTGAAGGGTTCACTTGCCCCTTCTGCATGACGACAGAGTAAAATTGCTGAAAAGGCTGCCTTTCAAGTGCCTAAGAATGTGTTCTTACCAATTCTGTACTAAGAAAGGTAAAATCAAAATATTTTATTGTAGCTACGGTTAGGTAGTGATTTTATAATGATTTATAAAAGGAAACTGCCATGCATGCTGCATGATAAATGTCTGAACAGTTTCAGTTCTTTATCGTCAGCCCCAGACTATAGTGTTCACAGAATAGTTAATCAGTTCTGTTGTTCAAAACATAAAATTGACATCTGTTTACATCTTATATTCTCATGATGTCCGACATTTTCATGAAACCTTAGCATTTAAAAAATAAGCACATCCACATTCTGGAGGCTTTCTACATAAAGAGTGTACATGCATATGTTTAAAAACAAGTGTACGTGTACCTTTATTGTGGGTTTTGTTTGTGTATAAACATATATATTTGATTACTGTTTTTCATTCCTTCACACATTCTTGTTCTTTATGATCTATTATTTCTTTCTGGCTATAAAGCAGCAAGTGCCAACACCTCTACAACTAATGAAGCATATATCTCTGCTTTGAATACATTATAGTCATAGCACTAAAGAAAGAGCATTTGAGGAACTTTTAATAGCAATGCAGCATGTGTTACTCTTTTAATATGTTTCAACTTTTCTGCTTCTGTAATAACAATCAAATTTGTTACCTTCATGCTACAGGTGGAAGCATTTTCCAGGTTTACATAATTCTCCAGCACTAGACCTTATTGAAATACAAAGTAGAAAAATCTCTTTTAGATTAATAAATTTTTAAAGTAAGATGCGATTTCTTTATTCCAGGGCTTACATGATCCTCAAAATAATGAAAAATATTTTTAAAAGGCATTATGGACTAAATCTAATTGTCCTTTCTCTCCAATTAAATGAAAGATTTCATTTTATCTGATTCCATCTATATGTGATATATGTAAGACAATTTTTTTAATATAGAAGAAAAATTATCAAAGATAAACCAAAATGCAGATATTTTGTTCCTGCGGTAGCAAACTATGAAAAAATGAATTCAAACACACCTGCCAAAATACTTGTAATATGTGACTAGTCCCCAGGTAATTTCTCTCATAAATCCATACAGGAATGAGAAGGAAAAAGGAAACAAGTATTTATGGCATGAAGCATGATATCTCACATTTCACACAGTAATTAGGTAGAATGAGGTAGAGAAAAATCTTTTTCTTGTTTGATACAAGGCTTGTACCTGCACCACATAATTTCATACATGAAGTCTGGTAATATTAAAGTAAAATCACAATATGGCCTCAGTCTTCATTTGGAATTTCTTTGGGAAAACTCCTTTTATTATATTTTGCATTGTCCCTCCTACTTTCCCAACATGCAAACTACCTCAATCATGCTAAATTTCATTCATGACAGAATAAATGTACGCCACTTCATCTGACAGAAATTACTACTAGGCATCAATATCTATCAACCAGAAAGTATTTTTAATATTTCAATATTAATTTCTCTTTGTGGACTTCGATGAATCTAATTCACAGCCATTATTCTGATTGAAAATTTGGTCAAAACCCAAAGCAACTGAATCAGAATCACCTTCTCCTTGAAAATCCTTTTTAAATAGGGTAACAAGTAATCAGGATAATCTTAATTTTTATATTTTTTCCAAACCTGCTAATATTTTCAGTGTTGCCCACCAGTAATCTCTGCCATTCATAGACTCAAGAACATTCATCTCAAAAAAATGTATCTCTAAAACTGGCATTAATTGGCACTCTGATTGTCAGGGCATAACCTACGGTGTCATGCCTAGAAGTGGCCTATCTGACAACACTGAAGCAGGAGAGCTGGACTGCATGCAGCAGAAGTCAATGTCACTACACAGGAAGGAGGACACCAGGGCATGCTACCCACCATGATGCTAAAATACTGGAATTTAAAGATTAAAAAAATACACTTTTCCTCTCTATGCCAATTGTGATTTAACACAGATGTTAGAAAAATGCCTGCTTTATTGCTGAACCCTCTGTAACACTACCATCCCCCCCCAATTCTTTTTCTGTCATTCTTGATTACATCCCAAGTCTAATATTTTTTTTTTTATGTTGCCTGAAGACACTCTACCAGTCATGTTAGACTCAATCTTCTTTTACCCACTTTTCCTGCAATTATTTCTATACATTTTTTCTATGGTGTTTAGAATCAGTGGTAACTAACCACCCTCCTACAGGACTGCTATAAGGCCATTACTATCTAAAAAAAATGTCTTCATAGAATCATAAAATTGTTTTGGTTGGAAAAGATCTTTAGGATCATCAAATGTAACCAAATGTACCTGACTCTTCCAAGTCTGGTGCTAAACCATGTCCCTTAACACATCTATGCATCTTTTAACCACTCCCAGGGATGGGGATTCAACCACCTCCCTCAGTCCCTGCTTCCACCAGTATAGCTAAAATAAGCTAGCTAACAAAAATAAACAACTATAAGAGAGATAATAAAAGAGATATATTATAATGGAAATTTGATGCTCCACTGTATCAGCTCTCTGTGTCTTCTTTTCTGTGATTTTAAACATTTCCAGGCAGTCTAGAAACAACAGAATCATACAAAACAAGAGCATATTTCATGTGTGTCCTCTATTCTGATCTAGAAAGGAGTCTGCTTCAAGGTGCATTAATTTATGCAAAAGAGAAAGTTGGTACTTTCTCACCAGTACAGTGGGAATGTAGACTACAGGGAGCAAATGTACAAGGAGCATTTCATGTGGAACAGCCTGAGTGTTGTGTTTTGCTTGTTGAGGAATGCATCTCTTAGTACAGATTTCCAAATTTTATTACACATCTATACACATCTATACCATGAGATCATAAGTGTATTTTGAAATAAAGCTCCAGAAAATAAAGATAACATTAAGGTAGAGTCTTGACACTGTATTATACGTTTTTTTCCATTATATTACACATAAAAAAAAAAATCTAAGAACTTTATAACAAAACTGGTAACTGCTATATGAGTGGACATGAGTTGTATTTATCTTAATTCTTGACATTTCTGTCATGAGTCGTCATGTCATGTTCAGCTCAGTCACTTTAGTTTATAACATGAGACAAATGAACATGACAAAATATGTCACAGCAACACAGATAATATACTAGAAATTTTTAGAAAAACACATATCCTTCCCTTTCAGCTTGGGCATTATTCTTCCACCAAAATACCCCAAAATAACTGAAATTCTATGCTTTACAACTGTAACTAAAATAATATATTTTAAAGTTTGTGTTTGTCTCTTACTTTTTTTATGACGGGCATTTTTATACGCATTTCACTAACAACAGACAGCTAAAGGAGTTTTTGTAAGCTATCAACAAAAAAACAAATGAAAACAATTAAATGTAGCTTGCAATATTGAGAAGAGTTTGTTTTTAGTCCTCTTTTCATAATTCATTCAAGATGAGAAGTTGACATTCAGGCATAACATTTATTTTTCAATAAGATCTTGATTATATCCAGTTTTAAAGAGAGACTGCTTAAAGTTCAAGCAGGGTAAGTGATCTGATCAAGGTTATAGTATGAACCTATGTATTGAATTTATTTTGGAGCATGGCACACTTCAGTTTTCCTGTGTACTATACCACTTCTCCATCTCTGTTTTAAATCAAGAATCAACACAGCATGGCATAAAGTATACCAGAACACTATGTACTGAGAAATGAAAGCACCAGATGCTTAATGCAAAATGTAAAACCTGTCAAAAAGAGTCATAAAAAAGTTATTTTTTAAGAATGCTTCAGTATGCAATCTGCTTATTCCATGGATTGCTATGACTAGTATAAAAATTCTAAAAGGTGATACTGTAGACCAAAGCTGTTTGCAATTTGTAGGGACCATTTTGTTGTCAATTGGTAGTCTTTTTCAATGTTTTTCATTATTAGGGGACCTAATTAAAACATTCTCAGACTGTGCCGTATACGTTAAGTATGTAATTTGCAGAAAATTCTTATCTGTCCATTACCTGTATTCTACTGCATTTTCTTCTCCCTGTCTTAGGGTAGTGGGCTCACTTTTTTCTTTATAATAAGAGTTTTGTGTTAAAACTGGCATGTTGAAAAGTCTGACATGAGAATTCTCAAACTGTCTTAACTAGATTTTGGCATTTAATAAGCTGTAAACTGCTGAAGCTATTTACGGATGAAGGCTCATTTTTGTCCATCAGCAGGGGGCTGGGAGCATAATTAATTGAGTGAAAGTTAAAAGACGGACAGCATGGTTACATTTATGCAAATATTGCAGGAGAACATCTAACAGAAAAGAAAAATACCTTGTAACTGATTGGTTTGATTTTGGACCAAAATCCACAGGGTCCATTTAAACACTGCAGATCATGCATATGACAATTAAGACCTACAGTGGTGGGGTTTGGGTTTTTTTACAGTGTACTTTCTGCAATAGAAAAAAATAATAGGAAAAGAAAACCTCCACAAACAGCCAAAGTCCCAAATCCAGTGAGACAATTTTGGTTTTGTTCTCAGCCCTTTTACTGCTCATGAATGTTAAAATAGATTGAAAAAAATGGTATTATAAAAATCATATGATGCATGTACCTTCAACCATATACCAGTCTCTACTGTTTCTTTCTTTTATATGCATCCTGGTCATATGCATCCTGGTACACCAAAGATTCTATTAATTAAAGTTAGTTAAAAGCTTAAACCACAGAGATCAGGACAGCTGCTAGAGGTATTAACCTGAGTGCTGCTTAGGATGATCAGAAGCTTTTTTTAGGTATTCTATTTTATATCATATTGTCTTGTAAGAAATGTTGATTTTTTTTCATCCTGCTTGCTACTCTATATTAGAAAAATTCTTGAGTTAAAACTAAAAGGAGCTAATGGATATTAGGATTGACACCTTCCCTCTTACAATTTGGGGGCTTGTGTTGTATATTTATAAGATAAGAATAACAATTCTTGCCCACTGATTTTTTTTTTTTTTTTTTTTACTATGCATGATGCATAATGTATAGCACATAAAACTTGGAAAGAGATTTTGGCATGGAATTTAAATTCTAGTTTCTCTTTCCTCCATCATGTGTTTTAAACTGAGTATCTTATTCCAGCAGAATAAGAACTGACAAATTATTTATTTTTATTAGGCAAAAGAAATTACTCATCCATGGTAAATATAAATAGTGCACAGATTTCTGTTGATTTCAATATGCCTGATTGTGATGGATTCCTCTTATATTCCATAGTGTTGCCAAATATAATAGAATCAGCTCATGCTAAAGCTTGAAAAGGATAGGAAGAATGTACCTATAGGAAATAAAATACTCCTTATTTTCTGTATCTGTATGAATAGGAAAGAAAACATCTGATTCTTGTTCATGATAAGATTTTTTTTTTTTTTAAATGCTTGGTGATGAAGAATTTCAGACATCTTTAGCTAATACTAGGTGCTTTCTCTGGAAACCTGTGTCAAGCTTCTACTCACAGGATCACAGGATATTAGGGGTTGGAAAGGACCTCTGCAGAACATCCAGTCCAATCCCCCTGCCAGAGTAGGACCATAGAATCTAGTGAAGGTTGCATAGGAGTTCATCCAGACAGGTCTTGAAAGTCTCCATAGAAGGAGATGCCACAACCTCTCTGGGTAGCCTGTTCCAGTGCTCTGTGACCCTTACAGTAAAGAAGTTCTTCCTTATGTTGAGGTGGAACTTCCTGTGCTGTAGTTTACATTCGTTGCTACTTGTCCTATCATAGGGTGCAAGTGAGAAGAGGACGTCCCTTCCTTCTTGACACCCAGCCCTCACATATTTATAAACATTTATTACATCCCCTCTCAGTCTGCACCTCTCCAGACTAAAAAGCCCCAGATCTCTCAGCCTCTCCTCACAGGGAATGTGCTTCAGTTCCTTAATCATCCTTGTAGCCCTCTGTTGGACTCTCTCAAGTAGATCCCTGTCCCTCTTGAACTGGGGAGCCTAGAACTGGATGCAATATTCTAGGTGGGGTCTCACTAAAGCAGAGTAGAGGGGGAAGAGAACTTCCCTCGATCTGCTGGACACACTCTTCATAATGCACCCCAGGATCCCATTGGCCTTCTTGGCCACAAGAGCACATTGGTGTCCCATGGATAACTTTTTGTCCACCAGGACTCCCAGGTCCTTCTCCATGGGGCTGCTCTCTAAAAGATCACCTCCTAACCTGTACAGGTACAGTTTATTATTCCTTCCCAGGTGCAGGACTCTGCACTTATCCTTGTTGAACCTCATTTGGTTCCTTTCTGCCCAGCTCTCAGGTCTGACCAAGTCTTGCTGAATGGCTGCACAGCCTTCAGGTGTGTCAGCCAAGTCTCCCAGTTTGGTATCATCAGCAAACTTGTTGAGCAGACACTGTCCCCTCATCAATGTCATTGATGAAGATGTTGAATAGGACTGACCCAGCAGTGATTCCTGGGGGACTCCACTAGTTACAGCTCGCCAGCTGGACTTGGTGCCATTTACCAGCACTCTTTGGACTCTATTGTGTAATCAGTTCCTAATCCGTCTCACTGTCTATTCTATCCCACACTTCCTGAGGATGCTTACAAGGATGTTATGGGAGGCAGTGTCAAAAACCTTGCTAAGGTCAACTACATCCACTGGTCTTCCTGCACCTACCCATTCAGCTACAACATCATAGAAGGCTATCAGATTAGTCAAGCATGACTTCCTCTTGGTAAATCTATGATGACTGCTTCTGATAACCTTATTCTCTTTCAGAATGTTACCATTTAAGTTCTGCCTGAGTTTGATCCCCCAAAAAAATGCAACACAAGGCATTATTTAAGATTTCTTGAAGTCTAAAGATCTCTTGATCTTCTGAATTCTTCAGCTAGTTTTTAATCCCAGCACCATTTATAAATTATTACAATTTTTAAACTTCTGAATGCAGAGTCATACAAACCATTATCTTGCTGTCTGTTCAAACAAAGCAAGATTAGCATCCAAAGCTCTATAGGTGTGTTTCTGAATGCAACTGTGAAAAAGGAATTTAAAAAAAAAAAAAAAAAAAACAAAGAGGAGAAGATACTATAGAGCACTTTAATTTTAATCAAGTTTAGGATGGAAGCTAACTCTAGAATTCCCTATATCTCAGAATTTCATTGTTCAATATTAAATATCAACTGTTTAGTTTAAAATTATTAACTATTAACAGGTAAACAATTAGCTAATGCATATCATCTAAGTTCTACCTGCCAGGTGTCTCAAATGTGTCAATTGATCAATATTTTATTATAGTGCAACCCAGTGGTCAAATAGTGGAGATACTTCTTCCATCTTAGAATATTCAGGGTAAATTAGTGTTATCTCTTTCTACAATATATTTCTATTGAATTTGGCATTGTAAGTTGCCAAAAGTCTTCAGCTGATAGATATTTTCAATAATGCCCAAAAATAACTATCAGTCTTAATACTTTTACCTATGGGGGAAAAAAAAACACGCAATAACAGATTAAATTTTATTATTTCCCTATGAATAGTGCATAGATCATGATGGGAAAATAATGGGAAAAAATAAATCTAAAATTATTTTTAAAAAATACATACACATAACACCTCCCCCCCCCTCTATTTTTGTACTTGCTTGAGATGAGCAATAACTGCAAATTAAAAAAAAAGGCAGTAATTTCCAATTAATTTTATTTACTTTGTAAATCTGGGAATTCTGTAAGGGACTTACAAGGAAGGCACCACAATGTATCTATTTATTGTACCAATTGTTATCTTCATTATTAAATTAACAGTTAATTTTAGAGTCCAATAACCAATCTGTATAACTCAAATGACATTATTCAGTAATGGACTGAAAAGAGGCAACAGAAATCAGGAATGCAAAATGGTATTAGCCACATTATTCTGTAAAATTGCTTTTCTACTGTTATCTTTGAAAGTTTCCAACTCAAATAAACAAGCATCTGCCTTTTACTATCCACCCCTGTGAGAGAAGTACCAGTTAAAACTACTGGAAAAAATAGCAATAAAATTCTAGTGATTGTGATTCAGTCGAGCTTGTAACTCTGTCTTGGAAATACCATTGAACAGCCATGTACTAAATATATAACCATTTCTAGCAAAGTTGCCAGCCAAAAATGACTCTATCAATCAGGATTATGTAAAGTTACATGCAGGATGTCATAAGTAGCAGCAAACACTACACTTATGGGAATTATTAGGCCATTTGCTATATAGAATTCAGAGTATTCTGGAATAAAAGAAGTTGACTAAAAGTCATGATATTTACCTGAAGTAACCGAACAACAGGGAGCCCAGGTGACCCAGCAGATACTCTGCTCTTCAAATGTAATTCTTCTCATCATATGAGCAAATTATTTAAATGTATTCCCCTTTTGCTGCATTACCAATGAACAAACTGCAGCAGAGGACTTGCTTCCTCACTCCTTCATTGTAAACTTGAGGTGAATAGCTTTTAAAAAACATTTATTTATTTGTTTGTTTATTCTTCTACTTTTATTTTTAGATTCTGCTTATACAACAGGAAAAAATATCTATGGCAGTAAGAGAAAGATAATACATGTGAAAAATGCAATCCAGGGAATTGTTATTCAGTAACTTCTAACCTGTCATTTAAAGAAAGGTTGAGTAGGTCTGGAGCTAACTCTACAATCCATGAACTAGGCTAGTTAAGAGAACTTTACTCGACAAGAAATAATCAAATGTAAGCTTTTCTGACAGTGAAAAGCAACCAAATTTTGTATAGTGAATGATTACGAAATCATGTACACTCTTCTGGAATATAATTCATGAACAAATGAAAGAATATGATAGAGGAGTCTGTCAGAAAATAATTAATCTTTATTTTTAACTCTTCAGTATCTTTTCAACTTTTGGATTTCATATAGTGTCATGTGAATTCAAACAACAACATTAGAGAGCTTGAACTGATATCTTATTCAAGGCCAGACAAAATACATTCCTTCTTTTTGTGGTATTTAATTTGCAGTTCAACTTGCCAGTAATTTTAAAGGATTTTGCAAACTCATGTTCTTGTTAAGCCTACATTTCAGCTGTTTGTTCTATCTTCAAATCTTAGATTTTATCCACACTTCTTTTTTTGTTTTTTTCTTTTTTTTTTCCTGGTTACTGTTATTAGGTTCGACTAAGGTAAAAAAAAAAAAACACCAAACATTTAAAAAAAATTAGAGGTGAACCGAAAGCTCTAATACAGATGAGTAAAAGTGCATGTTTCTTTTTGGGCTGGAATGTCTTGGTCTTTGAACAGTACTGAAAAACTTACACTGAAAAATATTACTGTTTTTGAGAAAACAGAAACAGATTAAAGGAGTTGCACATCTGGGGAAAGGTTCCAGTGCCTAGTAAATCTCTAAGAGGTTCTTACAAGAGAGGAATATACTGTATGTCTATACAGAGACTATATCATGTCCCTGATGCAAATAGATCAAAGTAATTCTGATTGGAAGATTTGCATATGAGTTTACACTACCATTAACAGCATTCCTGGTGAATGAATGGTGCAGTACTACACAAAAATAAGAAATCACAAGGACTGATATATCCTTTCACTGTTTGTTCTATATTGGCTCAGGAAACTAAGCTTATCTCCTGATGTGCCTTTTGAGAGGAGATGTTTACTGGGCACAACCCCATGCATTTTACTAAACAAAGGATATGTTTTTTTACCAAAGTCCCGTCATTCAGATTCTATCTCAGGCATTTGGTCTCTTCTAATTAGTAATAATTTTGTCAATTTGTTTTAGAAGAATGATGTCTTATAAATAAGAAATTGACTCAGATTAACCTCTTTTCATACAGTCCACAGTTTGAAAATGTTAGTGCAACACTGTTAGTCTTTGTTACACAGAAGGGTAGATTTTTCATGTACTGGCTGAACCATTATTTTCATAGATCAGAATCTATGCTCTGGCACAGAGTTGGGAATAAAGCTGTGGCATAATGTTGGCACAAAAATAGCCTATTTTTATGGTACTTCTCTTGAACCAATAACATTTTCAGAAACATTTTAACTCAAATTTGATGTTGTTATGAATTGTCATGGGTTGAGTTGAATCTGCTGATGATATTCAATACCATGTTGCCATCATGCCTTCTTCAAAATGAAAGAGCTGACTGGAGCAAAGTATCATGAAGATTGAAATTCATATTGTACAAGAGAGGCTTCCTGTTCCAGTTTCTGCTTTTGGTTTCTGATTTTGGTGTATTGGTCTTTTCCACTCTGCTAGCTGTGCGTCAGGGAGTGAGGGAAGGTCACTGGCTTCTGCTGCTGCTTCTGCATTTTGCTGCTCTAAGGCTAAGGTAATTGTGTATTATTTCCAGAAAAACTCTTTATCTCAACTCTTTATCTCAACCCAGAGGATTTTTTGTTACTTTCCCTCCTGTTCCTGTGTGGAGGGGAGGAGGTGGTGCTTGTGAGAGCGGACTGTGTTAACCCAGGACAGAACCCAGACATCATTACACAGCAACCAAGTTCCTGAGTTCCCCAATGCACTGGACTTTTCAAACACTGATATATTAAAACACCTGGAAATCACTTCTCAATTGTAATTTTCCTACAAAGCAAGTCCAACCAGAAACATGAAAATAACATCATAAACCATGACTTACTATTCATAGCTAGGTATTCTCCTCTCCCACCATACTTGAAGAAGAAAAACTCCTGTAGAAAAATAAGTTTAAATGCATTATACAAACATGTTATAATCTGTTCAAATTATTTATTTTTTCAAAGTGTATTGTGAATTACTACTTACACATGGGTTTGGTTTTCATTTTTTTAAATTTATTTTTCTAACAGGCACTTTTGATATTTTAAAGGTAAATTGAGGTTCTCTTAAAAAATATAACAGTTATCGTGTATTCAGTGAAGCAAAACTGAAAAGAAGTTATAACTCAAAGAATTATACTGCCTCTGAATCAGTATAGATGGCTCAGGATGTCTGGAAACCTTAAGCTAGATTTAATCTTTGCTGTCTTTCGGAACTTGACTTAAGCAAATCAGAACCATAGTCACTGTAGGTTCTTGCAATGTTCAGCAGTGCCTCTCAAAGGCACTTTTCTCCTGCAAAAGTGCTCACTACTTTATTGCGCTTTTACCTAAAGCTTCAGATGATGATGGTCCTACATTAAATGTCTTCTGCTGGTTTTCTGTTTTGGCTAGGGCAGACCTCTCTTGAACATGAATAATAATTATTGCTCTAGAATTTAAGAGTGAAAATGCAGGTCTTTCATAGAATGTAGCTTAAACTTTGCAAGATAATTCTGTGAAAGGGAAAACACAAAGCTATTCCCTCCATGAAGGTAGTCCATCAAACAGTGCAAATTTTATTGGTCTTTCTTCTTTAACATCCTATACTGAAAGTCAGTAGAACTTTGTGTAGAGGAGAGAGCATCTCTTTCTGAATAATTGCTTTATAGCATAAGCTACATGTGTATGTAAAAAACATTGAAATAGCATGCTGGCAAAAGTCATAGAGGAGATAAACTCAGACTGTTTAAGAAATTGCTTTTGCAGCTACAAAATATCAATTTTTTGTTTGTTTGTTTCCCCTATTAGTAATTTTAAATACTATTAAATTGTGTTTCATTTCAAAGAAAATTGAATTGTTTTAAAGGTACAATTGAGTTAAAGTGTAGAAACTGCTCTGGATTTTGAAATTCCCTCATTTCTGTCTGCTCCGTTTCCTCAAACTTAGTACAATATATTAAAGTACATTATAGTATAGTATATATTATATAAAATAATGCCTATCTTTTTTTATATTTTTTTTCTCTTTTTTTTTTCTTCTTCATTATACCTAAAGATCTCAGACAAAGAACATTTGGGGAATAACTAAAAGAAACACCCACACAAGGGAGCAAGAATCCACAGCTTGTATTGATCCTGGCATTTTCCCATGTTCCAACCAAATGAACAAGCCACAGGTGCAACCAGAAAGAGCAGGTGATGCAAACAAACTGTTATTGTGAGGGGAATAAATATGATTTTTTTGTCCGTAATGTATTCATCTCAAGGCACATCGATACATCTGTTATATATTTACCAGCAGTGTTGATTTCTGCCAGAAATTTTAAAAGAATGTAAATCTCTAAATTTATACACCTTCAAGATATCTTCAAAAGTTTTCTTGTTTCTGGTTTCCATGTCTATGATTTCAAACCAATTAAACTAACTGTGCAACTGACATTCAGTAAAATAAGCCAGTCGTGTACCTATAGACTGATTATTAAACAATAGTAACATTGTAGGGAAAGGACAGTTAAGAAGATATATCAAGATTTCAATGCATGTGGTTGTTTCCAGCATTGACCCGCTTTATCAGCTTGCTGACCTGATACTGAACCAACAAGAGAGGCTTATCCAAACCACTGAATAATGTTTTAAAAACAAATATTATGAAAAATTAGGTAAGTATAAGTGGACAAGAGTTGAACCAGTATATTGATCCAAGCAGGGAAGTACCTTCTGAAACATTGAATGTTAAAAATACGGGTGCTGTTAAGACTTGAATTAATATCTGAAAAAGCTGAGATTATTATTTTGTTACTAAACAGCATCTTTGAACAGACTGGAAGTAGTGTATTAGATGGATTGGTCTGGATGAGATCTAGAGCTGACCAGAGTAAATCTGAAGTAGGCCAGATCTTGTAAGGTATTTCTTAAGTTCTCTTCTTTACTCTGAGCACTATTAATTCTTAAATCTATAAAACTAAACTGAAATTTCCTAAACAAAATATTAAGTCCAGCATTATGACTGTTTCTTGACTAACAATCGTACCATGCCTAAAATTAATCACATATCCTCTGCCTGCACTGTTCCTGCTCTCACCTCATTCTATTAACATTTACAGAGGCAGCAATGCTGGATTTTCTTCCCCCTTCTTCCCCCTTCTCTCTCTAGCTCCAGAACTCTTGAATTTCTGGTTGTTCATTCACTTCAGTAGGGTGAATTAAAAATGCCAGGAGTAAAAATAATTTTGGTGATTGGGGCACAATTCTGGAAAGTAAGAGTTAAAACTCATACTATATTCCTCAAATCCTTTGCAGAATCCTGCACCCAGACTTATCAAATCTCATTCTGTTAGATTCTGCCAATCTCTCCAGCCTGTCAAGGTCCCTTTGCAGGGCCCCTCTACCCTCCAACAGAAGACACCTGCTCCTAACTTGGTGTCATCTGCAAATTTACTGATGATGGACTCAATCCCCTCATCCAGATCATCAATAAAGATATTGAACAGGGTGGGGCCCAACACTGATCCTTGGAGGACACTACTAGTGACTGGCTGCCAGCTGGATGTGGCACCATTCTCCACCACTCTCTGGGCCTTGCCTTCCAGCCACTTCTTGACCCATTCCAGAGTGAATCTGTCCAAGCCACAAGCTGCTAGCTTTGCCAGGAACTTGTTGTGGCAGGTGTTAAATGTCTTGCTGAAGTCCAGGTAGACTACATCTACAGCCTTCCCTGCATTCACCAGGCAGGTCACTGGATCGTAAAAGGAGATCAGGTTGGTCAAGCAGGACCTGCCCCTCCTAAATCCATGCTGGCTGGGCCTGATGCGTTGACCATCCTGTAGGTTCCATGTGATTGCACTCAAGATGACCTGTTCCATAACCTTGCCTGGCACTGAGGTCAGGCTGACAGGTCTGTAATTTCCCAGTCCCTCCTTCCATCCCTTCTTGTGGATGGGCATCACACTGGCCAGCTTCCAGTCATCAGGGACCTCACCTGTGAGCCAGGGCTGTGGATAAATGATGGAGAGCATCTTGGCCAGCTCATCTGCCAGCCCTCTCATTACCCTAGAATGGATCCCATCTGGTCCCATGGACTTGTCAGGATCCAAGTGGCTCAGCAGGTCCCTTACTGCTTCCTCCTGGATTATAGGGGGACTATGCTGGTCCCTGGCTCCATCTGCCAGTTCAGGAGGTGAGCTGTCCTGAAGACAACCTGTTCCATTATTGAAGATTGAGGCAAAGAAGGTGTTAAGTACCTCTGCCTTTTCCTCGCCTTTTGTTATTATATTGCCCTCCTCATCCATCATGCATAGATAAATATATTTTCTTAAATTACATACAGATACTGTAATTCTGAACACATTTCAGGAAGAAGCCTGAGACAGAAGCTTTTCTCATCAGGTGGTTGTGGCTACACTGCCTCAAAGACAAAGGCATGTATACGTGTAAGTTTTTTAGTGCTAGCTGGTCTCAGTGTCATAAAACAGTCCTAGGCATCTTTGTTTAACTGCTATAAACATAGCCATATAGACAGAAGAGAATATTTATGAACCTAACACACTGACCAGTTGCTATATGCTGCACTATTTAAATAACTTTGTTTTCCCCTGAAATTTTTTTAAATAACTGAGAATATATCAGAGGTAATTTTCTTGACAAATTTAGCTCTTAGCTGTTGAAAATCACTGTCAAATTATAATAGCACCTGGATTATGAAACAGGATAAATGGATGATCCTTGGCTCTGTGCTTCAATACCTAAATAAAGATTTTTTCGTAAGAAACTGCTCAAAATGATTGCTTTTCAGCTGAGGTTTTCTGCTTAAGTTTTACTGTAGATAACTTTGAAAAGATTGGTTTTGGATACTGTGGTGGTAAGGCCCAGTACAAATCCAGACAGGCCTTAAGATGTCTAGACAGGTTCTTTTCTCTCCCCTCCTTCCCGCCACAATAACAGGGCAATGCGGGAAAGGGAACAAAGGGGACAGGACCTTGCCTGTCTGGTAAACAAGATGCCTGTAGGTAAACAAGATGCCTATGTGGGGTCAGAGCACGTAAGCTCCCCCATATACAAGGTCCTTGTTTCTGCCTTTTATGGTCATAGCCTGGCAGAAGGCTTTCCATTGGGCAGCTACACGTTAGCTTTAGTGTCCCATTGGACCAAGTGACCTCTGGCATTTTGTATATATACAAGTGGATAGGTAGCCTAGGAGCCTTGCTCAGATCCACCTTGCTTCAACCCTGCCCTGCCTCAAGTGTCTGGTCCAGAGCCCTGGGATAAAGCCACAAGCCATACACATGCAAGCCAGAGAAGCCAACGCCTAGACAGCCAGAGTCTCCGAGCCTGCTTTCCCCTTGCCACCAGAATAGTGCCGTGCCTCGGTTTACCCACACAGGAACCATGCAAGAGCCCGTTGCCAAGAGCGTGAATTGGTTTACAAACCAACAGTTTCTGGAGCCTGTCAGCAGAGAGAGTGAGCTAGGGACCATCTCCAAATTTCTGCACTGATTCTCATGAGTAAACTTGGCCTGCTCATATCTTCCTAAGGGTTATTGGTTGGCCTTTGGTTTATAAGTGGGTGAAGCTATTTGTGTCATAGCTTTTTCCAGTCTCTGAACTCTCTAAATTGTGTCAAAATTGCCATAAGCATCCTGGAAGAATTCACAACCGAATAGAACCTGTAAATAATTCTACAAGTTCTGTACATAGTTTTGGGGTGGGGTTTTGGGAAAATAAAAATAACTATATTTTATAATTCCTGCCTCATTAATTTAACCCAAACTAATACAGATATGATTGTTACTCTACTCCTCAGTGGCTTAAATGATATTCTTATCCAGCACTTTATGTGGTTTTTTACATTCTTCCTTATGTTATGTCAAATAGGAATTAGTGCTCATTAGAGTGGCAGTCAGACTACATCAACATTAATAAATTAAAGTGATAGGAACATTGTCTATAAGGGGGTAGTTGTTTCAGACCTAAAAATGTGCCTGGGAACATAATCACAATTAACCACTGCAAAATCCTGGTATAACTGAACCTTTGCACAGGCCATTTTATTTACTAGTGTTCTGAAATAAATGTAGTCACAAAGTTCTCTCAGGAATGAGTCTGTCAAAGGCCTCGTGATCCATCTGTCTCCACAGGTCTCATAACAAGAAGGGACGTATTGTTTGACAGTAAAAGAGGAGAAAGAGACATGTTAAGTAGTGTGCACTAAGTTATACCAAGCACTGCCATCTCTCCTTCTGCCTGACCTGACAGACTTGATGCTATGGGCACAGATGACCAATGAATTCAGATGTGCTGTGGCGTCATACAAGGTTGTGCTCAATAAATGTGTGTAGAAAGAAATCTCTTTGTCAGTGACAGAAATAGCAATGTCCCTCCAAAAACATTTGGCAGCTCCTATACCATTTCTCAGCCACAGCAGAGATGCATATTGGTAGAAGTTAAAGCTATATAAAATTCCTAGTAGAAATAAACAAATACAACAGATGGTAACTTACACATCCACTGTTTATTGCTTCTTTCTTGCTGATTCAGCTGTCTGGTTACAGAGCAAATGTCCATAGATACTTTTCTGTAGAAAGTAGAAAGTATCTGTAATTGAATAGAGCTCTTAAAGGTTTGAAGTATTTTAGCTGTGACAGTACAACTCTCTGAAACACTAGCAACTTCTCTTGACACTTTTATAACCAAAATCAACTCAACCACCTTTTCAAATTTTACAAAAATGAAATAGCTTCAGGCAGAGACCAGGTGCACCCAGATTTAAACTGAAGTGAATTTTTTTTTATGTCTGGGATAAACCACTGATCATCAGAGTTTATGTCAGATTTGCAGGCACAAAAAAAGGGAAGCTTTTTCTTCAGTAACACTGAAGAAACTTGCTTTCATTTCCTTTTCTCCTAGATCAGCTTCTCCCTTGCATATGCAAATTAGTCACTAAATCCAAGAAAAGAAATTTACACCACCATTGTCAGGCATATATCTATCTCTAAAAGGCCAGACATGTAGCCCAGACACAGCTCCTACTTAAATTCCTTGCAAGGCTGTTGAACTATTTCAGATTTGCAGTGCCATAGTTCAAAGTATAGATTGCAAACTAAATTATATAAAAGCTCAAATAGAGCGATGATTTAATCTTGGTCTCTCAAGACTGATATTTGAACTTAATCTTTTACAGGAAGGATGACCTGCTTCTATGTTATTTGTACATTTTGTGGGACTTACACACTTTTTCCCACTATTCATTGTCATTGTAATTGTCTGCTTCTAGACTTTAACTCAAAAGATTTTCTCCACTGTGTCAAATAGATAGACACAAAATTGTGCCAATCATAGACCATTTAATTAAGTAATTTTAAGGCAATATATTCCATCAGAATGCAGATATCCAAATTAGATCAGATAAATCATGTTTATTTTTTGCCCATTTTTTGTAGGTATTGTAAATTGATTGTTTTGGGTCCAGATATATCCATTGCCCATCTTAGAAGAGATGAATTCCACTATAAGTATTCAGAGCTGTTAGTTGAGGAACAGCTAGATTTCACACAAAGGTGAAGCAAACATACAACACCTGGTATCAATATAAGGCTGTCATAAGAGCTAGAAACAAAAAGCTAAGAGGGAAGCAATGACATATTAGGTAAAGGTACCAAATATATATTTGATGTAAGTGCTCTCAAGGGTGTTGGTTTTGCCTCTCAGCCCCACCAAAGAAATCACATCACAGTTTTAAGGGACATAAATGAAAGAAGATTGTAAATAGGCTTACATGTGTTTCTAAGGAGCTCATGCCATACAATACATGCCTTAGAATTATTTAGGATTGCAAAAAAGTGACAAACAGACAGTGATGGCACATGTCACACGCTGCTCACAGATTAGTATTTAAACTGTGCTTAATGTGAAATGAATATAGGCCAGAGGTAGCTTAAGAATGGTCTTAAAAAGGAAACTTAATAAATGGTATTTAACGTAACTCACAAAGATCTTGTAAGTTTCTGGTGACATAAAGTTATGATAGCCTGGGAAAGCATTCTGATTTTGTGAAGAGGTACCACAGACCATGAATCAAAGCCTATGTGTGAGAAGAACCTGCACATTTACACACATCCTGGAAGTTAATTAAAGATCTTACACAATTCACAAGAAGGATGGTGAAGCTACCCATCATGTCAGCAGTGAAAGAAGATTGTGAGTGAGAAAATGAGTTCTCAATAATGTAGGCTCACAATATTTGCTCAGAGGCACTGTAGTTTGGAGATAAGAAGTAGATAAGAAAGGGGAGGGATACAAACATATGATCAGTACTGGGGAAGAAAGCATAGTCAATAGTCTAAAACGTTCTCTGCAGACAGTGTTCATCTGTCCTCGTTTAGAGAAGGGCAGATGTTCTATTGCCCCAAAAGGGGCAAAAGAATGACACTCACACAAATGAATTGGATAGTAATGAAAATTTAAATGCAAAAGCAATTAATATTCTACAAAAAAATGCAAAGCATAGTGGTAAGCATATCTCAAACATACAGATTTCCCTTACACTACACCCAAAAGCCCAATGCTTCCCTTCTCCCACCTGGGCTGCACCCAAAACCCCCAGGGCTCTTTCTTCCCCCCCACTGCTAGACTGATCTCAGACTAGCCAGGCCTGAGACTGCCCCCTCAGCCCTGCCTTCTTATCCTGGCATTAGGCCTAAACAGGCCAAAGAGGCCTGAGATACTCCCCCATCATTACCCGATAGGAAAGCATCTCCCACAGGAACAGAGAGGGAAGAAAGAGAAAGACAATGAGTTTGCAGCCGTATTTATAAAGGTGCAGGTAGAAATATGCTATTTCCTGTGTCTACTCACTAGGCTGGACACTCTGGATGCCAGAGGTGTAACTCTGTGGCTTTCAGTTTAGAAGGCACCCAGACTAACCTGCCACATCATCTCACATAAAACCTAAGACTTAATAGCAGTAAGCTCTTTTGGCAACCGGTGACAAGAAAAAGAAACAGTCAAATCACTTGAGCTATCGCAGAAGTCTTTCAAAGCAGATGACTCACATACTGTAAATGCCAATGGAGACAGCCTAGACAACAATCTCTGTTGAAAAACTCCTTTCTGTATAGGTCTAAAGGTGGAGGTTATAACTTTATCAAGTATTAAAGTGAAAAAAGGAACAGGACTGAAACACCTCTGTAGAAATCCAACAAGAAATTATCATGATGAGATGTGTTTTCCAAAGCTCTGAAATAATGACTGGATAGGCAGAGGGAAAACTAGTAGAGGACATAATATATAAACTGAAAGAAACTAAGATTTCTCCTGGGAATTTCTACTGGAATTCTTTAAATTCATGGGAGAAGAGCAGCACTGACTGGAGGAGATTGATGATGAATCAAATAAAATTTGCTTATAGCAGTGTTTCTGTAGTTTCTAGAGTAAGTCATGATGAGAGGTTGAAGAAAAGACAGTTGGGAGAGGATCTTAGGGCCATCAGCAACTACCCAATGAGAAGGCATGAAGAAGACAAAGACAAATTCAAAAGTCAGTAGAACAAAGTCTTGAAGCAAGTTGGAACACAGGAAATTGTTCCCCCCCCCAAAAAAAAAAAAAAAAAAAAAACAACAACAACAAAAGAAAATGCTGGGTGTGGTCAGACACTAGAACAGTCTGCCCAGAAAGGCTGTGGTATCTCCATCTTTGGAGGTGTTTGGAAGTCATATGGACACAACACTGAGCAATCTGGTACACCTGGATGTGCTTTCAGTGAGGCATTGGACAAAAGACGTCCAAAGGTCCTGAAAAAATGTACAGGATTTTGTTATTCTTTTCTTAAGAACAAAAAAATTGATGATTGCTTACATTATGAGGTAGTGGCAGGACAGGTAGAGCAGGTGAGATAATTGAAGAGTATGGGCAATGAAAAAACATCATCATGAAGATGATAAGATTTTCTTTGGTTTCAACAATTTGAAAGATTATAAATTTTATCTTACTAGACTCATGAAAGTAAATAGAATCATTCTACTACTAAAGAGTCTTGTCCCAGATTTCTACACAGGTTAACTTGATTTATTATCAGTTTATTTTTTAGTTAAATAAATACATGAGAATTTACTTCCAGCTGAAATACATTACATAAAAGTAACCATTAAGTTTGTGACAGGACTACACTTCTGCCTTTAGGAATATTGCTCTAGGAAAATTCCACCTGTGTATAATCCCTCAGAAGGGAAACAATAGAAAAATCTTGCTTTATAGTCACTGAGCTCTTCAGAAGGTGAGAATTGTTGCTGTTAATACTGTGGATTCTGAGAGGCAACAAAGACAAATGTGTTCTTTTTTCTTTTTCCTCCTCAAATACCTGAAAATCCTTTGTCTATCTCCCATAGGCATCTGTGAATGTAAACTTCAAATGGAGCTACTTCATGTCCTTTCAGTTAGTAATTTCTGCAGATTTATTTGATATACACAATGTTTTACAAGCTCTCCAGAAAACCATTTGCTAGGAGCAGCAATTGCAAGGCTGAAATGGAAATTGCAGAGGCAGCAGGCAGCACTAACAGGAGGAAAACTTATTCAGGGGTCAGCCATGTTCCCATTAGAACTTCCATATGCTAAATGGTTAGAGAAGCATGTAAAGATGACAGATATTTTAAAGGAATTATTATAAGCTTATTGTGATTGTTTAATTTTATTAAAGAACCTACTGTATAAACAGAATTGTTATTTTTAAAATTCACTACATTTAAAGAAGAAAAAAAGAAAAAAAAAAAGTTTTCAGTGGCCTTTTAGATTGCCAGCCAAATACTAAGGTATTTTAAAACCAGAAAAGGTACTTTTGTCATCTGAATGCTTATGACTGTTATGCTCTATTCCATTTTATATATGGGCTCTATGATTTATTGACATCCCAGTATAAATGGTTCTTTATTTTCTATTCATCCTAACCTTGGTCAAATAATACCACCCCACTTCTCTTCACAATATTTTCCTAATATCTCAGCTCATTTAATTCTATTGATCCACTGAAGAGTATAATGGCAATGAAACTGGAATTAATAGCAACTCCCTTTTTCAAAGCTAAGAGCTTTCCTATTTAGTCTGCGGACCATCACACAAAATCATAAAAGTAGACAAAAAAAGCAGACTGACCTTTATCAGATACTATTGTGTTGCAAAATTCAGCAAAGCCCAGAACATCATTTTCAGCTTTATGGCACTGTTTTCTTAAATAATAAGGGGACTGGGGGGGAGGAACTGACCCCTGTTCAGCATTTACTTAAGCAGAATTGGCATTAATAGAGTATTCTGTCAAAAATTCAAGCCCAGGAAAATGTATGGCTTTGTCCACAGCAGCAGCTATCTTAGTAGATTGCACTGTCACTGCTTCACACAAAGAGCATTGCAACACCATTAGTGGACATAAATAATGCACAAGCTCTTATGCAGTACTCAGCTAAGTGCATGGAAACCTTGGGCTCCTGTTGTCAGAAATTCAATGGATTAGTACCTAGATTTATTTTAAGTCTGTAAAGCACTTTGTTCTTGACAGCGTTCAAAGTAGAAAGAGTGCTATCCTGAATGTGCATCTTAATACTGTCATTCTTGTCTTGAAAGAATAGATGAAATATGGGATGCAATACTTCTTTTTAATATTTAAAAGTTTGCACTGAGTGGACGCAGTACACACATACCCACACAGATATATAAATATATATGTGTTCAGAGATATATTTATAAGAACACAGTAGTACATGGTTACCTTATTGATCTGCAAATGCAAAAGACAGATGAGCAATGTAATTTAGTAAGGCAGAATAGCATCACAATTTCAGATTATGAAAATAAATACTGATAAACAAAAATATTATCATTAATACCTGTTTTTCTTTGTAAATGAGATGTGCCTTCTGCCAGATTCGTAAATAAATATCATATTTACAGTTTCATTACAACACAAAGTACTTAGCTTCTACATTGAGCGTTACTGGGAAGAGATCATATAGTTAACTCAGATGATCATGAATATTTTAATCTAATTACTAACATTGAGAACTGAATAAATCTTTACTTATCATATATCAAATATAGCAGTGTTCTTGTACAAGTTCACACACACACACAAAAAAAAAAAAAAGAAAAAAATTCAACATTCTAGTTTAAAACAATGCAAAATAAAACACATCAAAACCCCCAGTACTTTTAAAAAACATCATTTAAAAGCATGTGAAACACGTTCAAGAAATTGCTTCAGAGCAAGAGACTGTGGGGTCTATTTGCCTCTCGATGTTCTGGAGAGTTAAGCATGATAATCCTCCGTGCATTGAGAGGATAACAGGACCCTTTGTGTAGATTAAAAGCAGTTTTCTATTGATATCAGGATGGTAATGCAAGAACAGCAATATCTCATGTGAAGGTCAATCTTTCACAATGCCACTAAGATATAAAATCTTCGTTTGGAATAATAACAGTTACCTTTTCTCTTTGCCTGCATGGTCCATGAATTTCCACACAATTCATTGAACCTACAGTCAATGAACTATTCATTATTGAACTCAGTGATTTAAAAGTCACAATATGTATATCATTAATGTCCATTTGTAAAAAAAAAATAAAATCAAATTCCAGAAATCTTGGTAGGATTTGAAATATGCTACAGTCATATTGCAATATCTACACAGTAAACTTTTAAGCATAAAGGCAGAATTACTTTGTTGGCAACTTTTTGACATCTGTAGCAAACCACACCCTTAATGCAAGGAAAAAAGAAGTGTTCATCCCCTTAGTTACTGGAAGATATATAAGATATATGAGCTTGCCTGTTCACCATGTAAAGTTCTTCACCAAGTTTGAACGTACTGGAATTTGTATAGTTGCATATTCTACTACTTGTAATACAATTACTGTTAAAGCTGTTCCTGAGTTTTCTGTGCTGTACCTCACTGGGGAGGAAAATGTCATTTTAAAGAGATATACAAGAAATACAGAGATAAAAGAAATAAAATAGGAGAGAGAAGAGGGAGAAGGAAGAGGGGAAAGAGAGAGAAGGAATGGAAGGAAGAAGGAAGAGAGAGAATGAGAGAAAAAGAACGGGAAAGAAAGAAGTAAGTTGGAAGGAAGGAAATCAGAAGGAAGAAAGGAATTTGGAAGGAAACAAGGAAATCAAAAGGAAGGAATTTGGAAGGAAAAAGTCAGAAGGAAGGAATTCAGAAGTGAGGAAGGAAGGAAGGAAGGAAGGAAGGAAGGAAGGAAGGAAGGAAGGAAGGAAGGAAGGAAGGAAGGAAGGAAGGAAGGAAGGAAGGAAGAGGGAAAGAAAAAGAAAGAGAAAGAAAGAAAGAAAAAGAAAGAAAGAAAGAAAGAAAGAAAGAAAGAAAGAAAGAAAGAAAGTAAGAAAGAAAGAAAGAAAGAAAGAAAGAGAAAGAAAGAGAAAGAAAGAAGGAAAGAAAGAAAAAGAAAGAAAGAAAGAAAGAAAGAAAGAAAGAAAGAGAAAGAGAAAAAGAAAGAAAGAAAGAAAGAAAGAAAGAAAGAAAGAAAGAAAGAAAGAAAGAAAGAAAGAAAGAAAGAGAAAGAAAGAGAAAAAGAAAGAAAGAGAAAGAAAGAAAGAAAGAGAAAGAAAGAGAAAAAGAAAGAAAGAGAAAGAAAGAAAGAAAGAAAGAAAGAAAGAAAGAAAGAGAAAGAAAGAAAGAAAAGGAAAGAAAGAAAGAAAGAAAGAAAGAAAGAAAGAAAGAAAGAAAGAAAGAAAGAAAGAAAGAAAGAAAGAAAGAAAGAAAGAAAGAAAGAAAGAAAGAAAGAAAGAAAGAAAAGGAAAGAAAGAAAGAAAGAAAGAAAGAAAGAAAGAAAGAAAGAAAGAAAGAAAGAAAGAAAGAAAGAGAAAGAAAGAAAGAGAAAGAAAGAGAAAAAGAAAGAAAGAGAAAGAAAGAAAGAAAGAGAAAGAAAGAAAGAGAAAGAAAGAGAAAAAGAAAGAAAGAGAAAGAAAGAAAGAAAGAAAGAAAGAAAGAAAGAAAGAAAGAAAGAAAGAAAGAGAAAGAAAGAAAGAGAAAGAAAGAAAAGGAAAGAAAGAAAGAAAGAAAAGGAAAGAAAGAAAGAAAGAAAGAAAGAAAGAAAGAAAGAAAGAAAGAAAGAAAGAAAGAAAGAAAGAAAGAAAGAAAGAAAGAAAGAAAGAAAGAAAAGAAAGAAAAGAAAGAAAGAAAGAAAGAAAGAAAGAAAGAAAGAAAGAAAGAAAGAAAGAAAGAAAGAAAGAAAGAAAGAAAGAAAGAAAGAAAGAAAGAAAGAAAGAAAGAAAGAAAGAAAGAAAGAAAGAAAGAAAGAAAGAAAGAAAGAAAGAAAGAAAGAAAGAAAGAAAGAAAGGAAAGAGTACTGTGGTAAATATTCATCTGGATTTAGTTACCCTTTAAGATGTATTCTTTAAACGCTTTCTCATGAGGACTGAAAATATTTATATTTACAGTAGGTAACTACATCCAGAATGCCGACTGTGCTCATTAGACACAACAGGTAACAGCAATAGGTACAATTGCAAACCATGATCAATAGGTGGCGCTTTGCCCCTGTCTGATCCCCTCCAGCCCCTGCTCATCCTCTGTAAAACCTGTTTTCCAGAGGAGTTCTGAAAAAAACTTTTAAAAAACTTATGAAAGACAGGAAATTGTGATCCGAATGCTTTTTTTGTAGTGCTATAGGAGAGCTGACAAACTTACACACAGTCTCATGGCTGATAAAGTGTTCGAGGGTTTGGGGTGGGTTTTGGTTTTTTGTTTTTTTTTTTTTTTTTTTTGTGTTGTTGTTTTATTTTTTTTCTTAAATTAGGAAGAGGTCTCATTTTCAAAATAATTCTCCCTTTTACGATTTGGCCATATTACTGCTGTTCTGATTAGAGGTGTCAAACTATTACATGCAAAACATTTATTGTTGGAACTATTTGCTACATGATTCCAATGCTTGATACAAAGGAAAAGAATTACCAATACAGTGCTTTTATTTTCTTCTTAGCACAATAAAAAAAGAAAATTCTCCAATATTATATATCATATTAAAATGGCATTTGAATATGTGAACAGGCTATTTATTAGTTAACTTTACATTAATTTTAATGTAGCATGGAAAATAAATATTTAAACAAAATATTCTAACTGTAAGGCAAAAATCCTGGTTCGCCTGTGAGACCTATGTTTACATCTTTAAGAGATTATATCTTGGTTTCCATATCAGAGGAAAGGAATGTCTTTTGATTAAGAACAGAGTTATTTAACACTCTGCCTTACATTAGCAAAAAGGACAGAGCACATGCTCTTCTATGCACATTCACATGCACACACAAGGGCACATTGTATATTCATATACGGAATTCTGTTATTCCTAAAGTAGAGCTATTTTAAAAGCAAAGAGATAATTGATTAGCAGTGCAAGACATTCTCTAATGCTGGAAGGCAAAGTAAAATTTCTTATCTAGTGTCTGTTATCAATATCTTAAACCGAAAACTACATTTCGAGAGCGGAATTATGATACCATGATAAGAAGTTTCAGCCGTAACTGTGAGTTTTGCATTGATTAATAACTGCAGTTGGAAGGTAAAACCAGCTTTACTTTTAAGAGAGAGAGACCTTCTTTTTGAGGAAGTTGTTGCACATCATGGAAAGAGCAAAACTGAAGTTGTTTGTAATGCCATTAAGTTAGAGTAGTGGATGTCAATAGCTTCATTCTATGTCGTTTCGTATGAAGTAAACTGCCAGATTAAAAAAAGAATTAATGATAATGATTATTTAGAAGGATAAGATGACCTGAAAATAAGTTAGAATATATCATAGAATGGTTAAGGATGGAAGGGGTCACAGACCACTGGAACAAGCTCCCCAGAGGGGTTGTGGAGTTTCCTTCTCTGGAGACTTTCAAGGCCTGTCTGGATGCGTTCCTCTCTCACCTGAGTTAGATTGTATGATCCTGCTCTGGCACGGGAGTTGGACTCAATGATCTGGCTCCATGTCCCAGTGGAGGCCAGTGACAAGTGGAGTCCCTCAGGGATCAGTCCTGGGACCAGTCTTGTTTAACATCTTTGTTGGTGACATGGACAGTGGCATTGAGTGCACCCTCAGCAAGTTTGCTGATGACACCAAGCTGTGTGGTGCAGCAGACAGGCTGAAGGGAAGGGATGGCATCCAGAGGGATCTTCACAGGCTGGAGAGGTGGGCACAAGCCAACCTCATGAGGTTCAACAAGACCAAGTGCAAGATCCTGCATCTGGGTCGAGGCAATCCCAACCACAAATCCAGGCTGGGCAGTGACTGGCTGGAAAGCAGCCCTGAGGAGAGGGACTTGGGGGTGCTGGTGGACGAGAAGCTCAACATGAGCTGTCAATGTGCACTTGCAGCCCAGAAAGCCAACCAGATCCTGGGCTGCATCAGGAGAAGTGTGGCCAGCAGGTCAAGGGAGGTGATTCTCCTTCTCTACTCAGCTCTGGTGAGACCCCATCTGGAGTACTGTGTCCAGTTCTGGAGCCCCTATTACAAGAGGGATATGGACATGCTGGAACATGTCCAGAGGAGGGCCACCAGGATGATCAGAGGGCTGGAGCAGCACTCCTATGAGGACACACTGGAAGAGCTGGGGTTGTTCACTCTAGAGAGGAGAAGGCTCCGAGATGACCTTCTTGTGGCCTTCCAGTATCTGAAGGGGGCCTACAAGAAAGCTGGGGAGGGACTTTTCAGGATATCAGGTAGTGATAGGATTAGGGGGAATGGAACAAAGCTGGAAGTGGGGAGATTCAGGCTGGACGTGAGGAAGAAGTTCTTCCCCATGAGAGTGGTGAGAGCCTGGAATGGGTTGTCCAGGGAGGTGGCTGTGGCCCCATCCCCTGAGGTGTTTAAGGCCAGGCTGGATGAGGCTCTAGCTACCCTGATCTAGTGTGAGATGTCCCTGCCCATGGCAGGGGGGTTGGAACTAGATGATCCTTGTGGTCCCTTCCAACCCCTGACATCCTGTTATCCTGTGATCCTATGATCCTGTGAAGGGACTTCTGGAAGTCATCCTGTCCAACTCCTCAGCTCAAGCAGGGCCATCTAGACCCTGCAGTTGCCCAGAACTGTGTCCAGATGGCTTTTGAGTGTCTTTAAGGATGGAGACTCACTGGGCAACCTGTAAATATCCATAGGGCAAGACTTCTCAGACTGTTAGTCAAACAGCAGCGAATGTGATATTAGGCTTGAAACTCATGTTCTAAAATCATTACTGCAAATGTTTCTTGCCCACTTTATAAACCAACTGCAGTTTTCCTACCACTCAAGTTAACTCTTCATATAGACAAACATCCAATCAAATATGTTTGCCCTGTTTGATTCCACAGAATCTCTATGTGCAGTTTGGTACACTGTGAAGATAGAAAGAATTTGTGAATTAAATCATCCAGCTAATGAGTATTTTTGTTACATCATTTGCAGGATTGTGTCAGGAGAAAGTGTGTTTCAGTAAAGGCAAGATGGTAAGAGGTGACTTGAGAGTAGCGAAACAGCTATGGGACAGAAGGGAAAGAGGGAAAGGAAAAGGAAATGTGGAGAGAGAGAAAAATAAGCATGTTGAGACAGAGCAGGGTCTCTTGCCAGAGTCTTTACTAGGTCTGCCTTCCATTTGAATTTAACATGCCTTGTGTAATAGCAAACACAACTTACTCCTTTTTTTTTTTTTTTTCTTCTTCATATACTCTGATTCAACAAACCATACACATGGGAGTTCAAGTCATACACATGCAGCTACATAAGTATTTGTGGAAAATGGACTGTAACTGGTATCCTCAATTATCAACATATTGATTTTGTAGACATAAGTCTCCCATTCATCTTATATGTTGTTTTGCTAAATTTGGAACCAGCTTAAACATACTGCAGCTGAAATCTTATTGAAACATAGACTGTCGCATTTAACAGAATATAATGGGTGAGGAGAAGAGAGCTAGAATAAGATCTAAGACTACTGCGACAATGACCTTTGGAGGTCCCTTCCAACCCAAACCATTTTATGACTCTATGATTCTATGTCTTATTTAAATGTAAATTTGCTTAATTTTTCCTTGTGTTTAAATATTTAATTACTTCATGCTTGGATAATAAAGGAAGGTGGTCAGATTCACTTTTACTACTTGCCACTTTCTAAAGAGCTTTTACTTTCAGGCACTTAGACATTGTAAGTGTGGAAACATGTATAAACGGAGAGATGCACCGATCTTGTTATTGCTTATTACTGTGTTCACCACCTTGTATCTTATGGATAAACTTAGAACTATAGAAAGTGACCTATCTTTTTCTAAAACAGGATAATTTGCAGTTTTAAAATATTTTTATTTTTTTTGGTATGTGAACATCTGCTTTGATGAAAGAGTCCACTAAGAGGCTGCATCAAGAGAAGTGTGGTTGGCAGGTCAAGGGAGGTGATTCTCCCCCTCTGCTCAGCTCTGGTGAGACCCCACCTGGAGTACTGCATCCAGTTCTGGAGCCCCTGTTACAAGAAGGATATGGATGTGGTAGAACATGTCCAGGGAAGGGCCACCAGGATGATCAGAGGGCTGCAGCACCTCTCCTATGAGGACAGACTGAAAGAGTTGGGGCTGTTCAGTCTGGAGAAGAGAAGGCTCCGAGGTGACCTTCTTGTGGCCTTCTAGTATCTGAAGGGGGCCTACAAGAAAGCTGGGGAGGGACTTTTTAGGATATCAGGTAGTGGAATTAAGGGGAATGGAACAATGGACTTTTTAGGATATCAGGTAGTAGGATTAGGGGGAATGGAACAAAGCTGGAAGTGGGGAGATTCAGGCTGGACGTGAGGAAGAAGTTCTTCCCCATGAGAGTGGTGAGAGCCTGGAATGGGTTGTCCAGGGAGGTGGTTGAGGCCCCATCCCCTGAGGTGTTTAAGGCCAGGCTGGATGAGGCTCTGGCCAGCCTGATGTAGTGTGAGGTGTCCCTGCCCGTGGCAGGGGGGTTGGAACTACATGATCCTTGTGGTCCCTTCCAACCCTGACTGATTCTATGATTCTAGGATTTCTTAACACCTGGGTGTGGCACAGCAACTCACACAGAAGGATTTGCAGGGAAAGTGCTAAAGCTTGGCTAGCTCAACCAGTGAGTAATGGTGTTTACCTAGTAGAAGGCCATGACATCCCTGCACCGCGCACTGACCAGGTGTGGTGTTGGGCAGAGCTCTATGGTGAACTTGCTGATACCCAGGTATTGGGCTGCAGAGTGCACCCCACTCTTATAGCAATCTCAGATAGGAACAGTGGAGCAGTGAACAGGTCTATGAGCTTTCTTTCTTCCTTAGTGATAGAGCTCCAAGAGGAGATAAGTAGGTTGAGAATAAGCAGGGAATGTGAGAGAGACTCTTGGAGTCACAGTCTACCCACTGTGAGACAAACCCAAGAGGCAGGCAGACAGACTGCATGTGACAGAGAGCTTCCTGTCCTCTCATTGCCTAACTGTGGCAACTCTAAAGAGAGTGGACAGTGGCAGTAAGTTCCCCTCCGGTGCAACAGGCACATCAAGTGTGTCTGCCCACTAACTATCCCAAATTCCCAGCTGCCCTTATGAAACAGATACAATGCTCAGAAAAGGGAAATAGATGATGACAAGGATGATGGATCACCCAGCACAGAGGGGTTGCCAAGGTTTAGTCAGTCCACATCCCGCATCAAAAATTCTTCAGTAGAGAATAAAAGATGGATCTTTGTCATGGATAACTCACTTCTGAAGGGAGTGAAAGGTCAGATATGCAGACCAAACCCATATCTTAGGGAAGTCTGCTGCCTCCTGGGAGCCCAGGTTGCAGATGTAAGGAGAAAACTTCCTTCCCTAGTGCAGCCTTCAGACTACTATCCACTGCTTATCCTACAGGTAAGCAGTGATAAGTAAGGACAAGAAGTCCAAGGGCTATGAGGAGAGACTTCAGGGCCTTAGAATAGCTAGTTAAAGGATCAGGAGAATAAGTAGTGTTCTCCTCTATCCCCCTAGCCAAGAATCACCAACAGGACTTTGGGTTCTTTAATCATGGGTTGATTCACAGGACACCAGGCTTGATGACAACCGATTGGATACATCTGTCTCAAAGGGGCAAAAGGATCCTAGCCCAGGAGCTATCAGGGCTCACTCAGCTTTGAACTAGATTGGAAGTGGGTAGAGCACTAAACCATGCTTGCTAGAAATAAGCCCAAGGGAGACACACCAGTGTTTGAAGGATGGTGTGCTAGCGAGATCTTTCAGCCTGCCATACTAGTAGAGGTAGGAAATGAAGACCCACATATCAGCAAAGATACTAAGGCTATGAATTGCCAACCACAGAAGTACCTGAGAACAGCCATGTAGGAATTAAGACTTCTCCCTACAAAAAGTGAGAAGACCTTTAGATCAACTGAAGTGCATCTATCCTAATGCACACAGCATGGGAAACAAGCAGGAGGAGAAGGAAACAATCATGTATCAGGATTGAGTGCACCCTCAATAAGTTTGCAGATGACACCAAATTGGGTCTGAGTGTTGATCTGCTCAAAGGTAGGAGGACTCTCTAGAAGGATCTGGACAGGATGGATCAATAGGCTGATGTCAATGGTAAGAGGATTAACAAGGCCAGGTGCCAGGTCCTGCACATGGGTCACAGACCCAGGCAACACTACAAGCTTGGGGAAGAGTGCTGGAAAGCTGCCTAGCAGAAAAGAAGCTGGGGATTCTGGTTGACAGCCAGCTGAATATGAGCCAGCAGTGTGTTCAGGTGGCCAAGAAGGTCAATAGCAAACTGGCCTGTTTCAAGACTAGTGTGAACAGCAGGAGTAGAGAAGTGATTGTTGCCTTGTAATTGGCACTGGTGAGGCCACACCTCAAGTACCATGTTCATTTCTGGGCCCTTCATTACAAGACGAACATTGAGTTGCTGGAGTGTGTTCAGAGAAAGGCAACAAATCTGTTGAAAAGTCTAGTGGACAACTATTGGGAGCAGTGGCTGAGGCACCTGGGATGGTTCAGTCTGGAGAAGATGAGGCTTAGTAGGGAGCGCCCACTGCTCTCCCTAGTATCAAGTGATAGAACAAGAGAATATGGCCTCAGTTGTACTAGGGGAGGTTTAGATTGGATATTAGGAAAATTTTTATATTGAAAGGGTGGTCAGGGTGGTGGTGGATTCAGAGTGCCTGGAGATCTGCAACTGCAGCTTTGCTCCGTGCACCAAGGCAGGACCGGAGCAGCACACCGTGCAGAGCAGCACGTCCTCCCTCCCCTGAGCCAGCTTCTCTATCGTGAGAGGCAGGCGTGGTGTGGGCGGAGACTGCTGCAGCTGCAGCGGTTTTCACCAGAGGGAGGTGCTGAGTCATGTGAGTCTGTTGCTGAAGTCTTCTCCTGTTAGGTTATGCAGGCAGGAATAGGGATGGCTGCAACTCGGAGTAAAGCTGTGTCCAAAAGATCTGTGTTGACCCAGACTGAGGTCAAACATAAACATGCAAGTGTCCAAGCAACCGGCTGCAGAGAGTGCTGGAGCCTGGCACGTGAAATGGAGGGCGGTGGAGCCAACATCTGTCTTAGGTGAGAGCAGGTTGATTATCTGCTTAACCTAGTGGCTGAACTGAAGGAAGAAGTGGCAAGACTAAGAACTGTAACGGAATGTGAAAGGAGGTTGGATTTGAGGTACCAGGCTCTGCAGATCCCCCTAGCAGAGGGAGGAGACCCAAGAAGCAGGGCAGAATGGATACAGGTCCCTGTTAGGAGAGGCAAGAGAAACTCCTCACGGCTTCCCTCACCTTCCCAGCTGCCCTTGCAAAACAAGTACAGGGCACTGGAAGTTGAGGGTGAGGTGAATGAGAAGGCAAAAGATACATCATCTGGGAGATTACCTAAAGCAAAACAGCCCCTCCCCCACATCAGGACTTTTTCCCTTAAAAAAAAAAAAAAAAAAAAAAAGGAGGGAAAATTCTCTTATTAGGGGAACAGAGGGTCCCATATGTCAGCCAGATCCTTTCCACAGGGAATTCTGATGCCTCCCTGGAGGTTACCAGAAGGCTACCTAGTCTGGTACAGTCCTCTGATTACTATTCCTTGATGGTTATGCAGGTGGGAAGCCAGCAGTGTGCCCAGGTGGCCAAGAAGGCCAATGGCATCCTGGCCTGTATCAGGAATAGTGTGGCCAGCAGGAGCAGGGAAGTCATTCGCTCCTGTACTCAACATTGGTTACACCACACCTTGAGTACTGTGTCCAGTTCTGAGCCCTCAATTCAAGAAAAGTGTTGAGTTGCTTGGAGGAGAAGACAAGACTCAGGGGAGACCTTACTGACATCTACAACTTCCTGAAAGGAAGTTGTAGACAGGTGGGGGTTTGTCTCTTCTCCTGGGCAACCAGCAGCAGAACAAAATGACACCATCTCAGGCTGTGCTGGGGGAAGTTTAGAATTGATCTTAGAAGTTCTTCACAGAAAGAATTTTTGGCCATTTGAATGGGCTGCCCAAGGCAGTGGTGGGGTCAACGTCCCTGGAGGTGTTTAAGAAAAGAATGAATGAGGTACTCAGTGCCATGGTCTAGTTGATTAGTTAGGGTTGGGTGATTGGTTGGACTTGATGATCTTGGAGGTCTCTTTCAGCCTGGTTGATTCTGTGATTCTGTGGAGATGTCAAAAAAATATGTAGAAGTGGCACACTGGGACATGGTTTAATGACTATGGTGTAGTTAGGTCAACATCTGGACTTGATGATCTTAGAGGTCTTTTCCAACCAAAACAATTCTATGTTTCTATTTCACTGAATATACCTACATCATGCCACTAAAATCTGTGGAAATTTATTTAAGAGTTATAAGTTATACATGCACTTGCTAAATATACCTTTACCTCATAACTACGTGAAAGGAACTGTCATTTAAACGTTGAAGTTTTGCTTTACAGCTTTTCAAATATATAATAATTTCTTATGAATATGTGTGTTTACAGTATACTGTATAATATACTGTAATTTACCAAGCAGATTATTGCTGCTTCACTGTACTTAACATAATAGCAACAATTAACCATGTGTTTGTGGATATATGTTCCACACTTTGATACTGCAGTGGCTGAGTGGCTGAAACTTCATGAAGTACTTTAAAGTTAGCATATAATAATTTTTTTTTAATTCTTGGTTTTCCTCATAGGCATAGATTCAGATCATAATTTAGTATTAATGTTTCTCCAACATATATACAAATAAAAGAGTATAAAGTGATCTTGACTCAGGAATGATACCTGGAAATTAAGAGAAGATGTAGATGCAATTTATTCCAGAATTCAACAAGCTGATGACTGGACCCTGAGCACAGAAGAAAGTTTTCCCTTAGAATTCTATTTAAATTAAAATGTATCCCTTAAAAATAAAAGATCCATTTACTTGACACTTTTATAAAAAAGTTTAGATGACAGGCATCATTTCTCAAAGTATTCCACCTACTAAGACCTAATCAATCTGTTTGATATACTATTGATAATTTGCATAGTAGACTGTCTAATTCAGTCCGTATTTTTCTTGTAGTTTCTCATCATCAACATTCAGCAATCATCAAAATTTAAATAAAAAATATTTTTATCATTCCCTTGATGACATTGGTGCATGAAAAAAAAAAAGAAAAAAAGAAGACAAAAGACAAAGAGAATTTGCATGCCAGTCTTAGGCTATTTTTTTAGGAAAAGGAGAGAGAAAAGCAGCATCTAACTGTACTTTTCACATACAGGATAACAAATTTGAAGTCCTCTGATCAACCACAGAACTCAGAAGAAGGGTGGTCTCTTCCAAACCTTCATTTTGTTTTTTCATGTGGGATTTATGTTAATTATTTTGATGTAGATGGGTAGCTATAGAGGCTTGAAGATTTTTGAACCTCATGGATACATCTCTAATTTATTATTCAATTAGTTGTTAATTTTAATTCTTAGGTAAGGAAATCATGAGAGTTATTATAACTTCTGAAATATGAGAATGAATCTCCATTTGACATGCATTTTTTGTACTTTCAACATTCATCTACCTCAGTTGTTATGTTCTCATTCTCAACATCATCATACATGTGTGCTATGTATGTTCTGCTATCAGCTGAGATTTGCCTGCACATTGTGGGCCACTGTAAACTAGTATATACATGCTTTGAAATTTGGCAAAACCATTCCAGAAATACAAATTCTTGAAAATGATGGAATTTAATGGTACAGATAAACGGTCTAATTAATTTTTTCCTAGATTAATTTTCTATATTTGTTCTTCAAGATAGATCCCTAAAAGAAAATTTTACTTTAGATATCTATGTATTAGTGTAACGAGATGGTTTTAAACAAAACCAAAACAAAACAGAAAAAAAAAAGTAAAAGCCCAAACCAACAAGCAAAAACTGCCCCAAGCTACCAAAATCCCCTGTACCTTAATCAAAAATACCATATTTCAATTTAGGTAATTTATCAAATTAACAAAGGTTATGGAGATTTTTGACCATATGGCAACAAAAGGTTATATTACTGCCCCAAACTAATATACATTTCCATGTAACTAAAAGTGAATCTGAGAGGGATCTACAGTTAAGCCAGTTTCATAAGAAATTACTAGTGTAGCTTTATCATTAAAACACCTTTTGAGTTTTCTAAAATCAGTGGAATCCATTTTACTGAAAAAAATGTACACACAAAAATCCTCAGTAGTCAACAGAAAACTAGACATTTCAGAAAGCTTCAGGAGTCACATGGCAGGGGATACTGGCCACCTATTACACACAGTATCGTGACTATGGGAAATTCTGTGATAAATCTGTTATTGACATCAGTGAAGGGCAATGTTGCCATCTCTGTTGTTTTCTGTTTATTAGAACATAGATCAGCAGCCTTATTGGGATTTTTGTATTAATTTGATCCTCATTATAAGTTATTTGAAAATCTTGCAGGTATGAGTATTGTGCCATTGCTAACCTACTTTCTGCATTCTAATCTGCCTCTTGTATTTTCACTGTAAAATCTCGATACATAAACTAGTCCCAGAAGTTAAAAAGAACCTTCAAAACTATCTTTTGACAACCTGCATATGTAATACATTCTGCTACCTTCTTTGCAGTTCTTTAAAGCAGAAAATGACTGTGTTTTGTCACAAAGGCTAATAGAGCTAATATAACAACCCAATTTAAAAATCATAGAATCATAGAATCACAGAATGGTCTGGGTTTGAAGGGATCTCTGAAGGTCATCTTGTCCAACCCTCTCTGCAGTAAGCAGGGGCATCCTCAACTAGATCAGGCTGCCCAGAGCCCTGTCAAGCCTCACTTTGAATATTTCCAGGGATGGGGCCTCAGCCACCTCCCTGGGCAGCTTGTTCCAGTGTTCCACCTCCCTTATAGTAAAGAACCTGTTCCTAACATTCAATCTAAATCTGCTCTTTTCGAGGTTGAAGCCATTGCCCCTCTTCCTATCACTACAGACCTTTGTAAACAGTCTCTCTCCATCCTTCCTGAAGGGGTTCAGGCTGCTATATAACCATACTGATTTAAGATATATAAGTTTGATGTCACAGACTTTAGTGATCAGTGTAACATTTATGATTCAATAGCCCTATTGTGTTTCAGAATTAGCTTCTTATTCTGTGTTAGAGTCTAAGATGAATGTGTATATTAAAACCTCCTGTATTCACATTGTATAAACATGCAAGAGCATTTTTAATAAAGTTCTTTATATCATCTTTCATTCCTTTCTATTACTTTCACATGTAATATACCTAAACAGAGATCACCTGTGGAGATCGAACCTGAATCTTTTAATATGAGGATTCTTCCATTTGAAGTAAAGCAACTTGTTGTGACAATAATACTTGCAGATGGTATTCTTGTGTAAAAGTAAGAGCATACAGCTATCCGGATCATTAGCTTTTAATTACTTTGAATATCAGTCTTTCAGCACTGATTGAATGAATTACTACACTTATAGCTACATTCAAAGGATATTGGTTGAATTTGTCATTCCAGCTGTGGCCCTATTGTGGCCCAGTTGTGAAGCCTGTTATTGGTTTACAAAGAGAAAAATGAGAAATATTCTGCATATCTTGAAGTATGTTTATGTATTGTGTTGGGTGTAGATGTTGAGATGTTGGCAGCAGGGGACTGCAAGAGACTCTGCAAACTGGTTCCAGATGGTTCCAGACAGCTCTCACAGATCCATCGAAAGGCACAACTGAGCCCCTTAGCCAACATGGTGGTGTCTTGGGGGAAATGTACTTCAGAGAGGGCAAAATGCTGCACAGCCAAGATGGAAATGAGGAAAATAAGTGTGAGAAATAGCCCTGCAAACATCAAGGTCAAAGAAGCAGGAAGGAAAGAGATGTTCCACAAAATGGAGCAGAAACTTCCCTGCAGACCAAGGGAGAAATCACAGTGGAGCCAATTCAGCCTTAACCACTGTAGCTCAGGATGGGGCCAATCTGGAGCATGGGAACACGTGGGAAAGAAGCAGCAGCAAACAGGAACTTTCATGAACAGACCACAGTCCCCATTCCCCATCACTCTGATACTTCACTCCAGAGGGTGAGGAGGTTGAGGAATCAGGAATGATGCAGTGAAGCTGAGCCTGGGAAAAAGGAGCACATCCAAAAAGTATTTAAAATTTGGGGTGGGTTATTTTTGTGTCAGGTTTTGTTTTGTTTTAGTTTTAGGTTTTTTGTCCATCCAATTCTATTTTTCATAAACGGACAGTAATTTAAGTTCATTTTCTCTATATGGAGTCTGTTTCGCTTGTGACAGAGACTGGTGAGCAACCCCCAGCCTTTACCTTGACCCGTGAGCATTTCCACCTTACTTTCTCTGCCTACCCTGTCAAGCAGGAGGAGGAGTAAGAGAGCAGCTGGGTGGGCATTGGCCAGCTGGCCAAGGTCAACCCACCACAATATGTGTGTGTGTGTATACACACACCATTTTAGGTATGCTAATAATAATTTGTATTTAAAACAAACAAGCAAAACAATTGCAATCCAGTTATCAAATTAATTTTGTTTTAGTTAATGTCAAAAGTTCACTGTAATGATATTAGTTTTTTTGTTTTATTATAAGACCAAACTACATTATTATTAAACTAAAATTCTGCACAAATAGCCTGATGATCCTACAGTGTCTTACAGTTTTCTACTGAATTGTGTCTTTCAATCATAAAAGAAACATTGGAGGATTGCTTTCCATACATCAATTAAAAACTTAATTAAATTTATCTGTTAAATTAGAGTTAAAAAGAGATATCTGGGCCAGATTCCCAAGAAAATCAGTATAACTCTCTTGACTTGAATAGATCGGAAGTCGTTTGTTCTAGATGGTGTCTGACACAAAGTATCTATTTCTAGTTCAAGGTTATAAACTTCATTTTGTAAGAAATAAAAGCACAGAAAGGATAAATATTTCAAAAGTGACTATTAACCTACAAATGGAATAACAACAAAAGTTCATTAATTCAGGACAGGTAAGATGGAATAACTGATTCAAGTCAAAGATGCATTATAAATCAAAATATTCCATAGTATGACCCGTAACTCAGTTGGTAATGAATTAGAATATTGGGAATTAAAAAATTGCATAGCTGGTTTAAAAGTATTCACCCCATGGGTGGTCATGTAAAAGAGAATGTTGATTTACTGACTATGAAATAATTAAATTATGCTTGAAAATCCACAGCATTGTAATGGCCAATCTACTTTGCTGCACAACTTTCTCAGTATTACAATATAAAGCATTAGTCCAGAGCAGATAAAATTGTTCTTGCATCTCTTCTTGGTTACTGAAGCGTCATACTTTACATTGTTTTGCTCAAGAATGTATCACACCATTTTTATATTTTTTTTCTTTCTGAAATGAACTAACAAACTAATGTTTCTTTGAAGATAATAACAACAGTTAATATATAGGCAATGTCTTTATCGATATTTTCCAGCTGATCATCAATTAGTACTACTCTGTAATTTAACTTTGTCATTGCAGGCTTTTCTAGAATGTGAAACAGAACTGAGGCAGAAAACAGTCGTGAAGGAGGGAGCATTAGTTGCAAGGCTTGTAACACAACGCCTGCCAGGCACAAATACATCTTTTTGTTTTTTTCCCTGAAAAGACAAAAGCAAAGCCAAAGGGTGTTAGGAGACTATCACGACCCTGTGCTAGGTAAAATAAATGAAAAAGTGTTATTCCTGATTATGAGAAGGAAGGGAAACATTGAAACCATGGAAGAAAATAGACTCCAACTTGATAGTTTAATTCTTCAACACAAGAAGTTTATAAATACAACTCAGGACTTGCAACTGTGAGACTAAATGCTAGACTGACTGCAGAGGATTGGTCCCTAGATTCTGACCTTATCCATGAGCCTGTTTCTATTTATTTATTTATTTATCTATTTATCTAGTTAGTTATTTATTCTCTATCTTAAAAATAAACAAAAACATTTTCATGGAAAAAGAAGTACTGATGTGAGAATTTCAAGGTACAGGTCTTCACCCTATGTACAGATTTCTTCCCCCACCCTGTCTGTGCTCAATACAAAGAAAGGTAAATGAAGTTGTGTTCCTGAATTTTGGAAGACGGGGGTTTGCTTCTATGTGTTCTTCCTTAAGAAAACATGCTGAAAGAGAATTCCTTAAAAGAACAAGAGACTGATTTGTTCTCCTTTTTTTTTTTTTTTCTCTCCTCCTCTTTGTCATTTGTGCACTACTCTAAAAGAGAGGATCTTCCTTAACTGAGAGAGATTGTACTCTGAAACTCAGGTAAATATTCTGATCACTTAATTCTTATATGAAAATGAGAGCTGATCTTTTTCTTCCGACCTCTTAAATGAAAGCAGCTACATTTGTGCTGTTTAGTAAGCACCAGTCTTCTTAAATATGTGCTCTTAAGAAGCCCTAGTAACTGAAGTGCTTCTAATGCTGTATTTTTTGCACAGTATACTGTTACACATCTTTGCACAGTTATGGCTAGTCTTGCCAGCCTGTATGGCTTGAAATTTTGTGAGTTTGAACCTAAACCCTAAACCATACTCATCCTCATTTTCTCTCTCTCTTTTTTTTTTTTTTTTTTTTTTTTTTTTTTTTTTTTTTTTTTTTTTTTGGCAGGCTATGTCATTCTGAGACCAACCCAAAGCGCTGGCTGATACTAAAAGCATTATCAATTGAAGTGCCAGCTCAGGCAGCTCCCTTTGGAGTTAGTTGAGTGACTAGCTGAGCTGCTCATTCTAGCTTCCCCTTTCAGTCAATGAAAATCTTGCATGTTCAGTACAAAATACATCTTATACTGAGGCATGCATATCAAATGAGTCAGAAAACTGACTGTGAGAGAGTACAGTTCTCTCTGGTTTAGACAATTCTCCTCATCTAAACCTGGCCAGAATAGATCTCAAAAATGGTTTTATAAAATGAATTTATAATAAAAACCACCTACACTTTGACATAGACAACCTGTTTTCCAATGAGTCATTTATCTCCATTTTGCAGGAAAGTGACTGATATGATGGCTATGAAGAAGTTCTGAAGCAACCAAAATTGGGAAGTATTCTCTAACTCTTCTCTGCATTACATCTTCGAAAGTCTTACCATGACCCTAGCACTTGATGTTGTTTCTTTACCTCACGTTTTAGTGCAAATACTTCTAAACACAAGATTTTATTCATCTCATAACAAATTTCATCAAAAAAAGAAATTAAAAATTGAAGATTGTCTATGATATTGAAACAAGCAGTTTCTGAAAGGGTGAATTCATGGGTTTTGTGAATACCTTCCGCTGTTCCCCTATGAGCATATCTACCCTAAGAGATGGAAGATAACCGGAAATTTGTTTCTGGGCTCCTTAATATATGCATCATTCTCCATCATTAGATTAGATCAGGAAAATACAAAACATATCTGTAGATCTTTTTGAGGTGTTATATACATTAAAAATGTATTATTTTTTTATTATGGAAAACACAGGGATGATTAATTTTGCCACATTTCTTTAGTTAGAACAAGTTTAAATAAAATGTTAAATAAATTCTCTGTGGCACAGACATTGTATATATTTTTCATGAAATACAAATCAGTTTTGTTGTCTGAAGATTACACTATCTCATTCTAGTTATGTTTGAAATTAATGTGAAAATACAAATATATTCAAATATTTTACTCTGATGTATATATGAGTAAATAAATTGTTCAAAAAAACTGCAAAGCATGTCTTCTTAAATTAAATAATTTAGAAATCTTTCCAATGTTCTAAATAAAAACATGTAATTCTTATTCCATATTTACATAAATAGTCTGAATAATTGTTCTTTTAGCATGGTTATTGCATTGGTTGATTTGACTAAAATTAAATATGTATGAATTTCCTGCTATTCCCTAGGGCTCTCAGAAACAAGATGAATCTCAAGAGACTGATTTAAAGTTTAAATTTAAAGAAGAAAACCATTACAGATCCAAGCATCTTTGAATCTATTTTCTATTGTTGAAGTATAATTTTCACCTCACATAAATACTTAACAAATAATTACTGCTTGAACATTTACAAGCAGTGCCAAGATTAAGTAAATTATTTGTGTATCTTTTTTCAAGCTTTTAGACAGTTCTACATTCACCCAAACAATAAGTGGGACATGACTGATTTTAGCTATCTTGAGTTTTTGCAACATTGTTCACAGTGATGAATTAAAATTTTCCAATCCAGCTGACCAAGTAACTAAATTTCAATATTAGCCTTGGAAATGCTATTTTTATAACACTGTCCTCCAGAAATAGCTATTTGCAGATAGCAATTTGTAATAACTCTTGATAGCAACATTTAAATAATACAAGTAACATTATGTTCATGCTGATAGGGAGTTAATAATTTGTTGTGAGTGAAAGAATTTTGTGAACTATGTCACAGGTATTGTCACTGATGGACTTGTTATTGTCATAGAAATGGTGAGTTTACACAGAAATCAATGGCTTTGCAAAGTATAGCAACCTGTTAGAAGAACATGGATTTTTATGTCTGACACCCTTCAGTATGTAACATATATGCCTCCTTTATTACCTGCTCATGCATTCTCAAGAATGCCTTAATATACTGCACATGCTGAAGCCATGACTGTACATGTAGGTATCTTTGTCCTCCTACAGTTTATGAGATTATATAACTTATAACAACCCTATGTTGAATTTCCTGGGAACACTGGAATAGCTCTTAATGACTTTTGAACAATAAGTCTTTCATTTTTTGAGTATACCGTAGGCATATTCTGCAGAGTGGAAATATTCTTAATGACAAGAGCACCAGATGGGAAGCTGGTCCAGTGTAACCTATTAGAACCCTGCATCACTGCAGGTAGGAGATCTCATAGCTGAGGTTGTTCTAAACTTTCGTAAACTACTTCTTAAGTAATGTTGATGCTCTCCAAAAGCATTTGAGCTGTAAAAGGGGAGCCCTAGTTCCCCAAAATAAACAAACAAAATATTGTTATGATTGTTATCAAGGCTCTTGGTCAAACTATAACGGGATGTTAGAAACCATCTCCCTTTAACTTTGGCTATACACTTATACATGCCAGTTACTTTGTTCCAAATGCTTCACATTTATACAAGAGAAAGGCAATTCATTTTAGCTTCAGGTCTCCACATAAAACAGATGATAAGGTTCTGGTAAGTGACACCTCTGCAGACCCCTCCTGAAGTTTAGTATGTGACATACAGGTGTAGAGAAATGTCTAACTAGAAGTAATAATGATTATGCTTTCCTGAATCTGTAGGTTGTAAGCAGATACTGGTTCCCTTCCAGTCTAAACAAAGCTGAAGTTTATTCATATGATGGTTAGAAAAAAATAAAAATAAAATCTAAGGTGACTTCAATGTGAGCCAAATAGTGTAATGAACCTATAAAATGCTTAGTGAGATGCAGTCAGGCTTGCAGATGTGTTTACAAAAAGGAAGGTTCTAGTTTCATATTTATTATGAGCTTCCTCTGATTTAAGACTACTATATATTGAAACTGAGTAAACAGGTCTTTATTTACATAAATGTCAGCATCTCAAAACAAAACTAAACTGAAAAAAAACCAGACTTTCAAAACAGTATTATCTTCAGTAAGCTTTCTGTAATTAGGGAATAAAGAAACTTCATTGAACCCAAGAAACAGTTCAGAAAGGCTATTAGAAAAAAATCAATGCCCTTAAAAATAGCAATGCAAAGATGGGATACTAAAATGCTGTTTGTTGGATTCTGACTGCATGAAACCATCAAAGTGCAGCACTCCAGTAACATTTTAATAACACATTCAGGTGGCAATATAATAGATAGTTGCTCTTTTTGCATTATAGTCCAAATATCTTGATGCATAATTCTAGTGTATAAAAAAAAAAGGATTCTTCTAAGTAACCTTGCATAAGCAGGTCTTCTCCAATAGCTGAAATATAGAATGTTGATGAGACTCCCATTCTATCAAAGCAAAGGAAGCACAACTGCATTGTAAACCCTGAAGCAATGTAGAGCAGGATTTTGTATGCATTTTCAAAAGTGCAGAGGACTAAACAAAGTACAAAGCAAGGGAAAATTGGGCCCTTTGTAGATTAAAAAATACAATTCTCCACTTAAAATGTTAGTAGGAGTGCAATGACTTCAGCTGAGGGTAGTCTTAGACAAAATGGATTATATTAGCAAGATATTAAGCATTTCCTTCCATATATTGAGTAAAGTCAAATACAACCAATTTCAAATATTCCTCAGCGTCTCCTGATTGCTGTTATAGGTGATCCTGCTCTGGCAGGAGGGTTGGATTACACGGTCTTTCAAGGTCCCTTCCAACTCCTAAGGTTCTGTGATTCTGTGTGATTTTGTGAGAATCTCTTTAATGGTTCCCATTGAAGTCAATAGCAAAACTCCCCTTTACTTGTGAAAAATAAGTCCTAAATGCATGCTTCTTAAATGAGCATTTCCCATGTTAATTATACAAAAGAATGACTCATTGCTTCTTTGCATAGCCCTAACATGAAATGATTCATTTAAGGACAATACTCCTACTAGTAAAGTGGTTACTTTGCATAGCAACAAGTAATCATCAGGGGAAACTATTTTGGAACATACTTCATACTGTTAACAGCATACAAATACAAATGGGAGGAAAATGTTGTCTATCTGTTCTGCTGCTCCTTTGGGAATATTACAATGGCAGGAGAAACTGGCCAGTTCTAGCCTAGATAAAATCTGTACGGTTTTCCTATGTTTAGTTCCCATTTGTTATGCTCCTCAGGAGATGTGAGATTTTCCATTATTTAATGGATCTTCTACCCCATGCCTTGGGACACTATAATGCAGTCCAATAAATCACACTATTAAGGCAGCTTTTCAGTCTAAATTTCCTCTTTTTATATATATTCATCACCCCTTTTATGTAGTTATATCTCCACGCAACATCACAAACCCTTTTTTCAATGATTTTTATGTCTCTTGTTAATAAAATCCAGCAATGCATCAGAGGTCTTACAGTCAAAGAGTAACTGTTCTAACTGATAAGATACAACTATACTTTTATAAGCAAGGCTGCATGAAAAGACACAAAATTAAATTTGTTCCAAACACAAGTACTGCAGCACAAGCAAGACAATACTTTCAGCAGTTTAGTCTTTCACTCTGCAAAATTGTAATTTCAGAGCATCCTCACCGTGTGAAAGACAAGCATAAGCTCCACCTAGCGTAGAAGCATCTCTTTCTACCCCAGTTTCAGGCTGAGCTGAGGATTTTAAGTCAGACCTCTAAACAGTTAATAGGTATTCTGCTTTAGCTCAAAGGACAGCCCAGTGTTCCTAGTTATACTACGGCAGCCAAAACCACTTTGTCTAACTGAGAGCTGCTGTGCACCAATGACTCCTGTGGTAAACTGTGAGACATTAATGATAGGCCACCAAATGACACACACTACCCAGTAACAGCTCTCCCTTCCCCTGCTGAGGTTTTAGGTGCTGCAATTATTTACTGCTATGGCAGTCACAAAGAAATGAAACCAGAGGCCTTACTGGTTGCCAGCACTATTTTTGCTGCTGCTCTTCATACACTTGCATGGTCTAATTGGAAGATAGTCAAGGGTTATTATTTTCTTATTTGTTAGTTTCATCCACATTATGATGTAATGTGTGAATCCAGCAGAAGAAAAGGCAGAAACTAGAGACTGGCAGCATTTTCAAAACCTTTTGACCAGCCAAACCCACAAATTCAAGTGCAAGTCTGGGGGCAGGTGCTTCTAATCACATTTGAAAAAAATGCATTTGAAAATCAAGACTTCTGGTGCTAAACAATCAGTCACATTCCAATACATGCAGATACAGATGAGCTTTTAATCTCATATTAGTGCTTCTAGACTTCAAAAAGGTAATTGTTGTGTACTGTTTGGGATTTGTTTGTTTTGTTTTGCTGTGTTTTTAAACACTTGTGCGTCATCAAGTTTTCAACTCCTGTACACTGACATTCATCTGACTTTCTAGAGTTGTGACACTATTAGCTGAGAATCTGACTTATCTCTCCCTTCTGAAGGGGATTTTTTCTATATAAACCTTTATTCTTCACTGCAAGGTCTTTGAAAATGTTTACTTTATTTCAAGGTGATTATAAACACACAAGGAAAAGTGTAATCAAATGAATGCTACACACAGCTTCATTCAATATACAGTAGCTTCACTTGATTTTCTTTTCATATTTGTATCAAGCTGGATATCTCTTCTAGACAGACTATCATTTAAAACAAGAGACATACCAAATGAGTAAATGAGGTTATATTACTAATTAGCATACTGTCTCCCACTACCTCCAGTAAGCTACTAAAATGTGACTTCCATTTTATCACATAGATGAAACAGTTATCTTTCAGGGTTTGAAATTTCTGTGATCTTTATGCTTAATAAGCTCAGTAAAAGGCATTCAAATTACATCACTTTTGTCTTGGAAGTTAAATTGGAAAATATTGCATTCTCTGAGATGATAAACTCTGTAGAAGATAAATTATCATGAGAAATAGTTTTAATTGATTTACCATAATAAAAGTTATGTGACTTTGAAGTGCAAATGACACATTAAAATGAAGCTACAGTGTGTTGATAATACAGTGGCTTCTTTGTTAATGGAATTACTGACACTGCAGATGCTTGCAGAAGAGTTGTCCTCTAGTGTTAAGTGAGAAACACTGATGGAAATTGAAGATATACTATATTTAAATTCAAGCTCAACTCCCCTTCTTCTGTGAGCTCTGCACTGATCTCAACAAGTGTGAATGCAATATATTTCAACAACACATACAGTGTGAGAACAGATTGAGTCTGAAATTTCAACACTAGAACCCAGTTATCTTGGCTTTATCGTTGTGACTAAATTGAAACCCCAGGAAAATGATTAATCCTTACCTCAATTTCCCCATTTGCAAAGCTGAGCTAATAAAACCACTTTCATGCTCGGAGGTGCTGGCCAATAGCTAATCAACATTGTGTGTTGTCTTCAGATATATCTAGTGCTCAAAAAGAAGAAAAAATGCACATGGGTCCTGGGCAACAACCCCAGCAGATGTTCTTGTTTTACCTTTCTAAGGCTAAAGAAGAATCCTAAGAAACTTATAAACCCAGCAGCACAAAATAAAGCAACTTTTAAAAAATCTCATTCTTTTCTTACACCACTTATCTGTGGCTGATCTTTGATTAGATAAACAAATGATTCTTCTTCTTTTATCCAGACCTTTTACCTTCTCTTTCTTCTGATTTTACAGTCTCTTCACCCACTCCCAAAATTTCACTCTTTCTCTTACCTGTGAACCATTAAAATTATGCTTTCTTTTCCTTGACAAGTGTCTTTCCTGCTTTCCTTTCACACAATGGCATGCATTTTCTTTCTTGGACTTTCTCAACTGCTCTGTTTTATCCAAACTTATCCTTCACCCAGTCCTACATCTCCAAGTCAGAAATACAGTAAAAGAATTTCTGATATCTCAGCATCCTGCTAATTTTGAGCTAAAAGAATCTAATAACTGTCTAAATTATTATGAACCCATTGGTGTAAGAACCCATAAGCACTCTACAGAAGTTATACCATGGGATGACATACAGGTGCCCACCAGTCACTCCTCCTCCTCAGCAGGACAGGAGGAGAAAGCAAGATCAATAAGCTCATGGGCTGAGATAAAGATAGGGGGATTGGTCGTCAGTTACTGTCACAAACCAAACAAATTCAGCTTGAGGAAGATTAATTAATCATCAATTAATAACAAAGTAGGATAGTCATAGATAAAAAACAAACTAAACCCACTTTGTCTCCACCCTCCTTTCTTCATTAGACTCAACTTTGCTTCTGACTCTCCTGCCTCCTCATCATAAGCAGGGCAGGGGCATGGGGAACAGGGATAGCAAATTATCTCTAACTTTGTCACTTCTCCTTCCTCACATAGTTCCACTGCTCCAGCATGGGGACCCTCCCACATCAGGCATTCCTTCACAAACTTCTCCAATGTGGATCCTTCCCATGGGCTTCAGCTCTTCACAAACTACTGCATCATATATTCTCTCCACAGGTTGTAATCCTTTAGGAATGAACTACTCAATGTGGGTCCCCAGTGGGCCACAGTTCATGCCAGAAAACCTGTTGCTCTATGGCATCCTGCATGGGACCATGAACCTTCTTCAGTATGGACTTCATCCAGGGCATATCTGCCTGCTCTAGTGTGGGGTCCTCCATGGGCTGCAGGATGAGTATCTGCTCCACCATGGACTTCTATGGGCTTCAAGGAGACAACTACTCCAGCATGGTCTTCTTGACAGGTCACAAGGGAATATCTGCTCTGGCACCTGAGGCACCTCCTCCTTTCTTTCTTTGTTAGCCTTGGTGTCTCCAGAGTTGTTTGTGTCACATTTTCTCATTTCTTTCTAAGAGCTGCCACAAAGTCTCTTTTTACACTGTGATGGTTTGAAACTGTCTTTTTAATTTCTCTCTACAAAGTTCAAGCAGAGAAAGCTAAAGAATGTAAATAAGTCACTATTGGGTGTAAGAAAGCAAGATAATGATTGTTCTAAACACTTCCATTGGATAGATAGAAATTTTTAAGAACCACTACTCAAAACAAAGTGGGGCAGTTGGAGTCTGAGCTCTCGGCTTCCTTGCTGGGCTGTCTGGCTGCTGCTGCTTCTTCTCTTCTGGCTGAAGATAACACACTGACCTTGGTGAGCTAAGTTATCAGCCTCTCTGCTTTTAACCCTCTCTGATTTCTGCCAGGGGGGTCTGGGAGGAGGAGGCCCCTGGGAGGGAGGCCCCTTGGGAAAGGCCTCTTTGGGGGGGAAGCAAAGGGAGCTTGGTTGTGCTTTTCTGTTGATTGCATATATTTGTAAATGTTGTGAATAGTGTATATTTGTACATACTCATTGCATTTCATCATAGATTGTAGATTTGCTTGTAAATACAGCTCTCATTTGCTTTCCAGACTGAGCTAGCCTGGTTAGTGTCAGCGTGGGGGGATTTCAGCTCACACTGATACACACTCTTTCATCAATGTTATCACACCACCAGCATCACTGGTGGCCTCAGTTTTGGGCAATAACAGGCCCATTTTGGAACTGGCTGTAGCCGGCTCTTTTCAACGTGGGCGTGGTGCCTTATTATTCTCAAGGAAGCCAGCCCTGTACACGCTTCCCCCCCCTACCGAAACCTTGTAAGTTAATCACAATACAACTTGCAACAATGCAAAAATGCATTCCTGCTTTGAAGAATATTTTATTTTAAAAAATTTGGTTATCTACTCTTCTGAAAAATAATAAAACGCAGTGTTTGATATATCACTTCACATATCTATGCTAATAATGCCTGTACATTACTTAAACATTTCATACTAGGCAATGGACAAATAGAGTGGAAATTGTAGGGGTAAGACTAAGCTCAGGATCTTACATGAACATTCATTTGCTGGTTTGCAACACTCATATATTCCACAGCATTTCAGCTTGGAAAAGCTTCTATCCTTTTTTTTTTTTTTTTCTCAGTAGCTCTTTAAACAAAAATAGATGTTTATCTCTTTAAAATTTTGCCAGGAAGCTGTCACTTTCCCATTTACTCAGGCTATGTTGTGACAGAACGTGTCAGCTTCTTGCACAAATGAAAAGAGATATAGATCTGTATTTACTTTAGCTGAAAAATAAGTAGTCATCAATTCTGAGAAAAGTGTTTTCCCATCTGAAAAGATGGATAAATAAGAGAGGTTTTGTGAAGTAACTATTTAGCAATGCTTGAGAGCCAAATATTCCTGTTCAATTCACCAGTAACCATCACTGAGAGAGAAGATAGGCTCATAACACGTAGAACTACTTCTGTGTAGTAGCAAATAAAAGCAGATGTCCAGGAAGCTCATGTCCTTATTGAAGTCTTTGAAGTTTAAAAGTATCAATAGTATCAATAGTAACAAAACCAGGTAAATGAACCTATGCAAGATTTACTCTTTGCTCTCATGTTTGACATAGAACAAAAATTCCAGATGGAAAACTTTTATCCTGGTTTGTACTCAAATGATGAAAAGTATGGAATTAATCAGTGACAACTAAGTAGAACATGTATATATTTTTATGGGTGTGTATACACAGGAATTAGGTAAGTAAGAAAGGCCAGAAATAGACAATCGCTGTACCTTTCTTTTCTTGAAAATTCTTTATACCAAATTTCTAACACGTAATAAGTTAAAATGTTGCATTTAAAAAAAAAACAAAACAACAATTCTTCAGAATATCAACCACTTAACCACTATCACAGTATCACAGAATATTAGAGGTTGGAAGGCACCTCAAGGGATCATCAGGTCCAACCCCCCTACCAAAGCAGGATCACTTAGGATAGTCTGCACAGGAACACATCCAGGTGGGTATTGAAAGTCTCCAGAGAAGGAGACTCCACAACCTCTCTGGGCAGCCTGTTCCAGTGCTCTGTCACCCTCACTGTAAAATTTCTCCTCATGTTGAGGTGGAATCTTCTATGTCTGAAGCCATTGTTTCTTGTCTTATTACTGTGCACCACCAAAAAGGATTGCTACATTATACTTGGCCCCCTCTACTTGACACCCACCCCTCAGATATTTATACACATTGATGAGATCCCTTCTCAGTCTTCTTTTCTCAAGACTAAACACCCCAGGGATCTCAGTCTCTCTTCACAGGGGAGATGTTCAAGTCCCCTAATCATCCTTGTGGCTCTCTTTTGGATTCTCTCCAGCAGGTCTCTGTCTTTCTTGAACTGGGGAGCCCAAAACTGGACACAGTATTCCTGGTGTGATCTCACCAGGGCAGAGTAGAGAGGTAAGAGAACCTCCCTCGACCTGCTGGACACACTTTTCTTGATACATCCCAGGATCCCATTAGCTCTCTTGGCCACAAGGGCACCTTGTTGTTCCATGGAGAACTTGCTGTCCACCAGCACTCCAAGGTCTTTCTCTGTGGAGCTGCTTTCCAGCAGGGCAGCCCCTAACCTGTACTGGTGCCTGTTGTTATTTCTCCCCAGATGTAGGACCTTGCACTTGTCCTTATTAAACTTCATGAGGTTTGCCTGCACCTGCACCCAGCTCTCCAGCCTGTCCAGGTCAGTTGGATGGCTGCACAGCCTGACAGGTGTCAGCCAACCCCTCCAGTTTTGTATCATCAGAGAACTTGCTGAGGGTATTCTCAATGCCCTCATCCAGGTTGTTGATAAAGATATTGAACAAAACTGGACCCAATACTGATCCCTGGGGAACACCACTTGCCACAGGCCTCCAAGTTGACTCTGATGACAACCCCCTGAACTCTGTTGCTGAGCCAGTTTTCAATCCACCTTGTGGACCAATTGTCTATGCCATATTTCCTAAGCTTTTCTATCAGGATGTTGTAAGAGACAGTATCAAAAGCTTTACAGAAGTCAAGATATATGACATCCACTGCTCTTCCCTCATCTACCCATTTGGTCATCATTACATAGAAGGCTATCAGATTAGTCAGACAGGATCTCCCCTTGGTAAATCCATGTTGGCTACTCCTGATAACCTTCTTTTCTTCCATGTGGTTAGAGATGACCTCCAAGATGAGCTCTTCCCTCATCTTTCCAGGGATGCAAGTGTGGCTGGCTGGTCTATAGTTACCTGGGTCATCCTCTTTGCTTTTTTGAAGACTGTATTGACATTTGCTTTCTTCCAGTCGTCAGGCAGCTCTCCTGTTCTCCATGACTTTTTAAAGATGATGGAGAGAGGTTCAGCAGCAGTATCAGCCAGCTCTCTCAGCACTTGTGGGTGCATCCCATCAGGGCCTATGGACTTGTTTGTTTTTAGTTGGTATAAGAGGTCTCTAACCCAGTCCTGACTAACCAGTGGAATGTCCACATCTCTCCCATTCTGCTCCATTGCTTCTAGAGACTGAGGTTCCTGAAGGTTGATCTTAGGAGTAAAGACTGAGGCAAAGAAGGCATTCAGCAACTCTGCCATCTCTGCATCATCAGTTACCATATCTCCCATCTCATTCAGCAGTGGGCTCACCTTTTGCCTGCTCTTCCTTTTATCATTGATGTATTTGAAAAGACTCTTCTTGTTCTCTTTCACCCCTCTGGTGAGATTCAGTTCCAGGAGGGCCTTTGCTGTCCTTGTTGCATCCCTACATTCTCTGACTGTATCTGTATAATCCTCCCAACTGACCAGTCCTTTTTTCTGCATATTATAAACCTCCTTTTTATTTTTGAGTTTTACTAAGAGCCTCTTGCTTATTCATGCAGGTCTTCTGCCTGCCTTATTTGATTTTTTTTTCAAGGGAATACATTTCTCTTGAGCTTGGAGGAGGTAATATTTGAACATTAACCAGCTCTCTTGGGTCCCCCTTCCTTCCAGAGCCCTATCCCACTGGATATTTCTAAGTAGAGTCTTGAGGAGGGGAAAGTTGGCCTCTTAAAGTTCAGGGTTGAAATTTTACTTATCACCCTGCTTCTTTGTCTGTTGATATTAAACTCTAACATGTCATGGACACTGCAACCAAAATTACCCCCAACCTTAACATCTACAACCAGTTCTTCTTTGTTTGTTAATACCAGGTCCAGGACTGCAGTTCTCCTTGTTGATTCTTCAACTACTTGCAGGAGAAAGTTGTCATCCTATGACAAATCAAAATTTGGAATAGTGCAATTCTTAACGTTATTAAAACCTTATTCAAAAATTCCAAGCTTTACAAATACAAAAAGAAAAAAAAGAAAGGGAAAACTTCTCATCAAACATAAAGCTCAGTTCTTGTATAGATATGAGAATGAAATTGCTAATCAACCAAAATCCTGGGAAAATATCCACAGATGTTAAAAGACCAAGATTTCAGCCTAGAGGTTAAATCTGTAAAATAATTTAGGATGCAGAAATATCTTCATATGGAATGTTTTATGTTGCAAAATGGAATAAGTACAGAAATCGCAAAGCCAGGGTTTGATGGCCCCCAGGGCATATTTATCCCGTTTTGTGCCAGGGCACACTGTTGACTCATACTAAACTTGCCATTAACCCAAACCCCCAGATTTCTTTCTGTGGGGCTGCTTTCCAACCTCTCATTCCCTAGTTTGTACACATAACTGGGATTACCCTGTTCCAGGTGGAAAATCTGGCAGTTATGCATGTTAAATTTACTCTTGTTAAATCTCCATAATTGAAGATTACCCAACTGTATGACTTTTTTATGTTATACAAAGTTCCAATGAAGGGATTATTTTTCATAGTCACTGAAGAGTAAGGTTCTGCTTTCAGAAAGATAGCAGAAGACTCTCCTTGCAAGGACAAAGTCAAACAAGGCAATAATCTGTAGATCTGTAGGATCTGGTGACTAAGTCCCTGCATCTTATCTTGTATGGCCAAACAAATGCTAGGGTAAATTCTGTAAAAAAAATCTTTGCATGGTTACCTTCACCCTGAAGAGTAAGCAGGAAAGTAACATCACTACACATGAAAAATTATCAACTGGCTTGATAGTGAACTGGAGCTTCCTTATTTTGCTACAGTTTTATGTATCATATAGTTATAAATTGGAGATCAGGGAAATAAATCCTATCTATGTATGAATATATATGTGTGTGTGCATGTGTGGGTGCATGTGCTTTAATAATTCAAAGTCCTTACTCTATTTCATCAACACATGAGAAAGAATAAAAGCACAAATGGGAAAGAAAAAACACTGTATCAAGCTTTGATTAATTCATTTAATAGTGCAGAAATAATATTCCTGAAGTAAATCACAGCAAACTGTGATTTGGAGAGAGGTCATATGCATGCCTAAAAAACAATGTAAAGTCAAGGTCATTATATATGAAATTTCTCAAAAATAAACACTTGGGCTTTAGGATATTCATTCACTGACCCTGAAATGTCAGCTTGACACTGATACTAATGTAGCACACTTGTCTCTGGAGTTTATCCTGCTATGCAAAGGTGCCACTTACTGTGAGAATCTTTCTGAGGTGCTCCAAGTGCATTCTAGAAACCATCTGCATATGTTATTTTATTGCTAGGTCTCATAAATCAATATTATGTAGTAACATCTATAATTTCATCTTGTATTACAAATAGAATAGCCACAGTGCTGCACATTTGAAGTCCTAATGACACTAGTGGTACGATACTTACATTTTAAATATTTTATTGAACAGGTTGAGGTTATTTGGTTTGTAAAACCCCCAGACATTTTCCTCACAAAGCCCTAGGGCTCTGACCTAGTAACGTTCAGGCTGCTCAAGGCAGAGGAGGAGTCCTACTTGCACTCAGTAATGGATAAATAGCAAAAAACATCAGTGGAAACTAAAGATCTGAATGCAGGTGTCTGCATGTAATCAATACAGCTAATAATAAGTAATGACATTTTTAAATACGTGAACATGATGCTGCAGAAGAACTTCCATTAAATGTACAAGGGTCCAAGAAGGAGAAACAGGGTGAACTAATCAGAAACACAAGCACGCATCAGCCACCTAACAAACTGTTTCTGGGTCTGGACCGTGTTACTGCAATGTACCATGTTATTCATTTTATTGAGCATCACATCTGTAGAGCCATCCTGTCCTGAGTTTGAAAAGGATGTATGTCAGAAATTGCAAGAACAATTCCCTCAGGAATTTCTCCCTACCCTATCTCTTTCAGAGGGTTTTTTTCAGATCAGAGGATATTGTAGAAGAGGTCATACTGTCCATTTTCTTTCTGTTTGCTGCAAAACTGTATCAAGGCTTTTGGCTTCACAGAGTACCTAACAAGCCTGTAATACAGAATCACAGAATCACAGGATGGTAGGTGTTGGGAAGAACCTCTGGAAATCATCTAGTTAACTCCCCCATCAAACCAGGTGCACCTAGAGCAGATTACACAGGAACATATCCAGATGGGTTTTGAAAGTCTCAGAGGAGACTCTACAACCTCTCTGGACAGCCTGTTCCAGTGCTCTGTCACCCTCACAGTAAAGTGTCTCCTCATGTTGAGCTGGAACTCCCTGTGTTCCAGTTTATGCCCAGTGCCTCTTGTTCTGTCACTGGGCCCCATCTTCTTGACACCCACCTTTAAGGTACTTGCAAACATTGATCAGATATCCTCTCGGCCTTCTCTTCTTCAAGCTAAGCAATCCCAGGTCTCTCAGCCTTTCCTCATAAGAGAGATGTTCTTGTCATGGAGGCACCCACAGAACAGGCAGCAACAGCCACCTAGAAAATTGTGGATTTATTGCAATTACCCATGCTCCTTCCAACACAATACAGTTACAGGTTCAGATGTCAGTTGGGAATATGATGCGCTACAACCAGTTAAACCATCTAGAAAGAGATGAACCAAAATGTGCATTCACTCACTCAGAAAATGAAAATCTCCTCACAAATATCCCAAATATGTACACTCACCAATCAGTAGGTGAGGACTCTTTGGTTGGGGTTCCACTCTGAGGGGAGAGGATCTGACTGCCAGGCTGCTTGTCATAGGGAGAATCCCCTCTCTCCATAACAGGACTCCATTGATACCCTATTGAGTGTGCACGGTGATAAATTTGTTAATTAGTTGGAGAGCTGAGTCCTCCCAGAAACACAACAGCTTCTTTATCAGCTCCTAGCCCTTTGTCCTGTATGGTGTCTGTCAGGGCCTTTGTGTTTACCTGTAACAGTTCTCTGTTCCTGTAATCATCCCCAGAGCCCTCCATTGTATTCTCTCCAGAAGTTTCCTCTCTCTCCTGAACTGGGAAACCCAGAACTGGACACAATTCTCCAGATGAAGCCTCACTAGGGTGAAGTAGAGGGGCAGGAGAACCTCCATCAACCTTCTGGTCACACTCTTCTCAGTGTGGATACCATTGGCCCACAGTCAACCAGGACTCCAAGGTCCTTCTCAGTGGAGCTGCTTTCCAGCAGGTCTACCTCTAGCCTGTAGTAATACATAGTGTTATTCTTGTCTAGATGTAGGACTCTATACTTGTCCTTGTTGAATTTCATTAGGTTACTCTCTACCCAACTCTCAGACCATATATATAGATTATTTCAAATTGCTTTCTAGTTTTATTAGTTAAATCAACAACTCCAAAGGCTTCAGACTTGCAAGGAATTTTTCCATTATGTAAGATTTGCTGGGCAATGCCATCTGAGGTGTCCTGAATATATCTTTTCTCACACTCAACTTCTGTTCCTGAGGACCTTATCTGCCAGCTCTAAATGAAGAACTTAAGTTTTGCTTAGGCATTGTGTTTATACACTTGAAATGCTTAAGCAATCTCTTTCCAAATTCAACCTTCATCAGTCTTCCGTCAATTACATTGTACAAGGCTAGTACGAGCTTCTGAAAAGATTAGACAAAACTGATAAATCAAAATGAAGAATACATGAGGTATACTATTGCAAATAAATTACATAATAGCTCCTCTTTGTATTAATATCTCCAGTTTCCTTGCTTAGTTTCTCTCAGTACTTTTGTGTTATTTCATCTGGTTCTATTCCACACATACACAGGCTCACACAGAAACCAACATTCTGACCTTTGATTTCCCTTCAGAATTCATGTGAACCCAGTTCTGCCTGGCACATGGCCTGCATCTTTGGCAACAATTCTTGAGATTGACACACCACAGAATCTGAATGCTCTTTTATACTTTATCTTACTTCAGCAGCTCAAACATGCACTAGCTTTTAAAAGTTTACCCAGGGGAAGACCAGCATGCTGAAATATTTTCACAAACCATAGGGATAGTGATTATACAGTCTGGAGTTTTCCAGATATGAAGAAAAAAGATCTCTCTATCCAACCTGTGTGTAGACCATTATACATTTATATTGCACATGTCATGGTTAGGTTACTGAGACAAAGAATTAGAATTCTTTTTTCTCAGTTTGGTCCAACCCACCATGTCTAGATGTCCTCTGAATTGTGTCAGCTGGAATGACCAACTTATGATAAAACTAGTTATTACTCTAATACAGTTCACCTGAAAAGTCAGAAGTTCCAGTTGCTACTGAGTTATGTCTGTTACCTTGGACAACGTAGACAACTCACTGAAGGACTTCAGAATAGCAGAAGGAAAAGTCAGCAATGTGTAAGTGATCACAAGCCTCCATGAAACCTGCAATGACATAATGATCCTTCTGCTTAGTTACATGGCCAAAAGAGCATGTGTTACACCTTAGAAGCTTACAAATATGTTCTTTCCTGCAGCTTCAGGCACTGCTGTCCTATTTTTACTCCAAATTCCTGCTTTTGAATACATTCACTTTTAACACTCTCGTCTGACCTCTCCTTCTCCCACGGTAGTAATTCCCTCTGAAGCTTCCCAAGATGTCCTAATAACTTTTCCTCTGTTATTTTTTACTATTTCCCGTACTACATATCCGTAATGTACTCTAACACAAAGGTTACTTGAGTACACTCATAAAAGGTTGTCACTGCAGGACTTTTCAGCAGAGGCAAGTCACAAAACGGAAGTTGCCTCACACTGCTAAGGATTATACACTCCCCATATTTAAGCAGCAGTGAGACGAGAAGCTCAACATGAGCTGTCAATGTGCACTTGCAGCCCAGAAAGCCAACCAGATCCTGGGCTGCATCAAGAGAAGTGTGGCCAGCAGGTCAAGGGAGGTGATTCTCCCCCTCTACTCTGCTCTGGTGAGACCCCACCTGGAGTACTGCGTCCAGTTCTGGAGTCCCTATTACAAGAGGAATATGGACATGCTGGAAAGTGTCCAGAGGAGGGCCACAAGAATGATCAGAGGGCTGGAGCACCTCTTCTATGAGGACAGACTGAAAGAGTTGGGGCTGTTCAGTCTGGAGAAAAGAAGGCTCCGAGGTGACCTTATTGTGGCTTTCCAGTATCTGAAGGGGGCATACAAGAAAGCTGGGGAGGGACTTTTAGGCTATCAGGTAGTGATAGGACTAGGGGGAATGGAATAAAGCTGGAAGTGGGGAGATTCAGACTGGATGTGAGGAAGAAGTTCTTCCCCATGAGAGTGGTGAGAGCCTGGAATGGGTTGTCCAGGGAGGTGGTTGAGGCCCCATCCCTGGAGGTGTTTAAGGCCAGGCTGGATGAGGCTCTGGCCAGCCTGATGTAGTGTGAGGTGTCCCTGCCCATGGCAGGGGAGTTGGAACTAGATGATCCTTGTGGTCCCTTCCAACCCTGACTGATTCTATGATTCTATGAGAGCATTAGGTACTTGTTACCAGGACATATCAGCTCCTAGAGTACATGCTACGAATTTTCCTTTCCAGGTTTCGTAGACCATATTTTATGTTAAATGCTGTGAATAACTGTGTATATGAAAAGTAATTATTGCAAATCCTTAAACTTAAATTAATTATGTGCGTAAGAAAATATACAATTATGTTTTGATAATTTCTCTTATGCCATAGTTCCCAGACACCATTTTCTTTGCCTAATAATTGCAGGCAAGTAAGTGGTTCTTTTTCTGTTTTCCTGTGAGCAAAGACCTTTTGTAAAAGCTTTGTGGTAATTCAGATCACAATATACAAATGAAAAAAAGAGAATATGTGACTGTAAAAACTCAAGTATAAAACAGTCATATAAAATATTTTTCTCCTTGCGGCACTAGTCTTTTGTTTCAAAACTGCAAATCAACATTAAAAAAAAACTTATCTAATTTGAGTGGAAAATAGTTAGAGGAGGCAGTTCCAAGACAGAAAAACAACCACAAAACAGAGGCATAAAGTTTCTTGAATATACTATATGTTGGGTTTTTCTTCCTTAGTGATATTTACTTATTGTTTTGATATTGATATAGGTGTATATTTTTGCCATTGCAATCTGATTATTTAGGAATTATAGTATGATTTTTGAAACTTTGAAACTGAACTGAAGTAAAAAAAAGATAATAAAATTTCTGAAAAGTGTTTCTTAAGTAAGTTATGTGTGATACCTACATACTGTCCACTACATGCCTGAATTAACCTTTTCTTTAATAGTACTTTCTTTTTGATGCTTCAGTGTGGTTAACATCCTTTTAATATCTACTTTATTACATAAAAATAGTATGACATTTATGTCATAAGAAACCTTAAAATCCTTCTCTTTTAATAGAGGTAGAAGAAATGCTTATCTACATGAAAGATGAATGAACATTTTATTATTTGCAGAAAATCCCTCAGTTTCAACATACTTAGATGCTGCCACAGCAGCTTTAGAACATGAAATATTATCACAAATATTTTGATGGAGTTTCATGGTACAAAAATATGTTCCCATGACTGAACGACACATTTTCTAGATCAGCTGTTCAGACATGGTCCTCATTTCAGGGTACTAAAATGAAGTTCTAGGATATCTCCACAGCTGGCTAGAGGTTGAATTTGAAGAATTTCTGAGCTTTATTAAGCCCAGCATTGTACATCACAATCACTGTCACTCATCAGTTTTAGTTTGAGTGTGCTTGGCAAAATGAAGAATTTGAAGAATCATGTTCTATGAATGGAGAAAGCTAAGGCATAGAAACTGTATTGACTACCCTGGAAATTCAAGATACATTTTCCATCCACTGAAATGAACTATCAAGATTTACAAGCAATACAGAAATCAGTATCCCAAGGTTTTTGTACTTCAAACTAGCTTGAACTGGATAAAGAGATTTGACATTTCATATCTCATTCTGCCTGCTATCAGAGAGTCCTCTAATGTCAGAGAACTGCATGATTTGTACCATATGGGCTTTCAAACTGAAAGTTACTGCAATGTCTTAATGGATATAGGAAACTGCATTGTCATGAGCATTCCCCAAAATTCAAGTCATGTGGGAATTATGGTATTAGACTAATTTTGCAGCATCTTTGCAAAAATTTGTGTTAACATCAGTGAAATTTAGTAAATTTAGTGAAATCAATTTTATTAATTTCAACTATAACTGGATTTTAAATATATTTTAAAGAATTACAGTATCTGAGAAAGTTTAATTTACATCTAAGGAGATCAGTAAAGGCCTTTTCAAGGTAGTGCTAAAAACATCTTAAGCTTATATACTGCTCATATTTCATGACACATATAGCAGAGAAAACACATATTGCATTGAAATATGAGAACCATCATGGTAAGAAATTAATAAAGTGAGCTCAGGAAGTCTTTGTTGTGTTATATTTTATACTTCTTTTCACTGTGTTTTCCTGGACTATAAATAAATGACAGAGTTAAATGCATGAATCTGATGATGGGGAAGGATGAGGGAGAAAGGACATTACTGCTTTGATCAATTCACTTGCTCGTCCAGTCTAAGAGTTTTGTTAATCCTGTCAGCAGAAATGAGCCTATACGTGCTTTAGCAGAAATTCCAGCTGGCAGTACAACCAACAGGGAAGCATCAGTCAAAGGAATCTCTACGTGATGAATGTGAATCCACAACTGGATTTCTTGCCTGAAACTGTTAAAGCTTAAAAGAATTCAGCCTGTCATATTATTTTGAATCCTTGTGGTTTATTCATCTTGTGGCAATTAAACAGATTATTAAATATTTTTTCCCTAATTAATATAGTATTGTATGCCTATTTATCCTGCTCCTGACACCAGAATTCTAGAAGTCTTCCATACATTGTATATTCACTATGTAATCGTATGTAGCGTGTTGCCAAATCCACAGCTGGTTATATGTCAAATGACATGTTTCACTGCAGTACTGTCAGAAGGATCTTGAATTAGAAAGTTTTGCAGTGTTTTAAGAGGACTATGAAAAAATGAAAGAGGATAATATGGCTAACTATGTTTAACAAAATGCAGAAACCTATTCTTCCCTGCTGCCAGTTGAAAGCTAATGTGTAACCATAATACTACAACCATATAACTTTATGTTCCTCTAGCCAAAATCCTAAAGTTATAGATCATAACTACAGCAGAACTTCCTTTGTCTTAGTTATATATGGTTCTCTGTAGGAAGACATATTCTGGAACTACACAGGTTTCAAAGAAGGAATAAGTAAATTAATTTTTTTAGTTTAATCATTAATATAATCATAATAATTGCTAAAGCTAGGAATTTAACAAAAGCCAGATCCAATAAAGACTTTAGTAACACAGGGTTAGACTCAGCAATTTGTAAATTGTAGGTAATAGACTTCTTTGTGAATGCTAAACCCAAAATGCATTTTATACTGAGTCAGTGGATAAAGATAGGCGTAAATTAGATCACAGGTCTCTGTTCTTAAATGACTTACCCATTAACTACAAAAGCTAAGCCCCTTGTGATGGTTTTAAGACCGTGTCTTTAATTTTTCATCACAAAGTTCAAGCGGAAAAGTGAAAGAATGTAAATAAATCACAACTGGATGTAAGAAAGCAAAATAATGATTATTCTAAACGCTTCCATTGGAGAGATAGAAATGTTTAAGAGTCAGTACTCAAAACAAGGTACGGGCAGTCCATCTCTCTCAGTCTGTCTGCACTGCATTTCTCTTCTGGCTGCGGATAACACACTGGCGTACTGACCTTGACAAGCTAAGTTTAACTAACCTCTTGGCTCCTTGGCTTTATTCCCTTTTGCCAGGTCTGGGAAGGGGTGTAGGGGTGGGGTGGGGAGGAAGGAAGAAGCACAGCGCCTCTCAGAGCCAGGGGGCTTTGTTGTGTTTTTCTGTTGATTGTACATATTTGTAAATGTTGTGAATAGTGTATATTTGTACATATTCATTGCATTTCATCATAGATTGTAGTTTTGCCTGTAAATACAGCTTCATTTGCTTCTGGACTGAGTTAGCCTGGTTATTGTCAGTGTGGGAGGAGGATTCCAGCTCTCCACTGTAACAGCCCTTATATGCGTGCCTCGAAGGAGAATTCAAGTCTTCCAGAGAAATCTCAGAAATGACACTTTGCAAGTTTTGACAGCAAATACTTTAAGTCTCAGGAGGGATTTCTAAATCACGATTTCCAGCATAAAAACAAAGATCACTCAAATAATTTTTCTTGGATCTGGCCCTACAGTTCCATCTACTGAAATGTAATAAAGCGAAATTAATGGAGACATTGGCCTCACAGCTAAGGTAGTACAGAATAAAATACTGGTATTAACTTAAAATCTTTTATGGAGGGCCACTTACAACAAAGCCTGGTAGATGCAGTACTATAAAAATCCTTAGTAAAGTAATGCTTCTTGTCCATAAAGAGTCCAGTAATAGTCTTACAAGCTATAGTGCTTTTGATCATTATTGTAAAACACTGCAGTATCTATTCATAAAGACTACTGCTTGATTCATCACTCTGTAACACCAGCTTTTATGCCTCTATAACGACTCTAAGGTTTTTCTTTTCAATTAATTTAGTACTCATGGCAGGTGCCAGGTTGCAGAATCCAAGGCTCATTACTCATTCACAGAAGTAATTTCTCAAAGTCTGTGGGTTTCCTCATTGCTCAGCAGCTGACCTTTCCCTGTTTGGTCTTTATGTGTTCTTGGTGTAATTCTGGCTGACTAAGATGCAAACATGAAGCACTGAGGAGTCAAACTGGAAACCCCATATCTCTGTCCCTGGAATGCTCTTTGCATTGCTCTATCAATTTCCTTAATAGCAGTAAGAATGACAATCACAGCAATAACTTAAACAGCTCTTAGTAGTAGAATCCAGAACACACAGATATATGGTTTTAAGTTAAAAAAAACACACTATTGTCTGTACTCTCCTTGTATGTAACTGTATTGTGGTCCATTTTTAACGGGCAGGCAATAGAAAGTTCTCCACAGATATATTCCATGGTCTATTGGATGCATGAAATGAGAACATAATCTGCAATTCTTACCTTCCATTTCCTACCTTCCATTTCCTAGGCAAATAGTACCCTCAGAGCCTATCATAGAGATACTGGGTTTCATCAAAAGTACTAAGTGCCCAGTGTCATGTTAGAGAGAACTGATTGGACTGAGTTGCTGAGTGAGCAGAGGAAAACAATACCTCTACTACTTGCTCTATGTGCTGTGAACTGCACTGAACACAGGGACTAGATCACCTTCTCCAGAATACTAGCGTCAACTGAGAAACATTATTTCTTGCCATTGACATGGATGCTGCCTGTGTGTGTTGGCAGGAAGGAGAGGAGGGTTAGCTCAAAAGACTACAGTTTTGCAGGGAAAGTGGTTTAGTTATGCTTCTAAACTAGGTGAAATCATCTTTGGACTTCATGTACATGATAAAAAGAGTAGGAGACATATGATACAACTTACCCTTTGATGAGTTCTAGTGACATCAAAGACACATTGAGGAAATTTTAAAGGTTTTAAAAGCTATTCACAAATTAAGAAATTCATCTATAACATATTAGCTAACTGCAGCATATCTGTTTTATGTGGATTTGCTGAACTTTAAAGTAGTTCCACATTTAGAAGAAAGGCAAAAAGTATTTCATGCAAGCTCTTTTGTTCTTCCTAGCACTTCATTTCTATAGGTGTGTATCTATGTGTATGTGAATATACATAAACAAGTAATTTTCAGTACTAAAAAAAAAGATATTTCATTACAGTAATAATCTCAGAAAAATGCAACTGGTTCTAAAATTGATAACTGCATATTTAATTGTTTTATATTTGGTTATGAGACAATCAAAATTTATCCTGGCCATTCAGTTCTAAAAATAATTTACTCTTCAAGGTGTAATAATCATAGAATTATAGAACAGTTTGGGTTGCAAGGGACTTTAAAACTCACCCAGACCAACCTCTCTGCCAATCCATCCATCAAATCCATATCTCTCCGATTTAGTGGCAAGGATATTGTAGAAGGACCACATCAAGACCGGGACCACATCAAGACCTTATAGAAATCTAGGTAGATGACATCTATAGCTCTTCCCTTGTCCACTGATTAAGTCATTCCATCACAGAAGGCCACCAGATTAGTCAGATTCTTTTACATAAAGAGCACAGACCTTGCCCTGCCCCTCCCTCCTTGCCTGTCTCTCCTTAACAGTTTATAGCCACTGATTGCAGTGCTCATATGATTCTTCCCACCACATTTCATTAATAGAAATTAGATCATAGCTTGGTGTAGAGGAACATCTGAGCTATAGGTCATGTCACCTTTTTGAGGAACACAGTCTAATTCTTTTGAGGCACTTCAGAGGTGATTCCCTGTCAGATCTTAACATATAAGCAGATCCTTCCTGCTCAAAATTCCATCCCCTTTCCATGTTAAGTGTAGTTTAAAGCTCTCCATATAAGCCTGGCCAGCTTGTTGTCAAATATATTCTTGCCCTACTTGGTCAGGTGAATTCCATCAGCTCTCAACAGACCAGCTTCTTAAAAGTAGACTCATGATCCTAAAAAACAAAATCTCAAGTAGCTCAATAGCCACACAGACAGATAGTGACCACGCAGATGAACTTTGTGAAGTTAGCTTCCTTTGGATCCTGTCCATTATTCATGTGTTCTTCTCTCTCCATCCCAAGAGTGTTGTATCTGTTACACAGGAGCACTTTAGGACAAAGATCTTCTTTCTACCCAAAGTGGAGACAAGATCCCAGTTGCCATCACCTGATAGGTTACTTGTCTCAGTAGGCTTAAGGTTAAATTCAGGCTTAGTTTCCTCTTGCACAGGGCTGTCACTCAGCCTGAGACAAGGAAAAAACACCATGTTTCAATCTCTCCCACTCACAGTCCAAGATACGGCACTGCTTATTGAGTTGCCCTTGTGTCACAGGTACTTGTTTGAAAAGCTCATCTGTTTGGGCCTACCAGCATCCATGACATCAAACTCTGCCTTCAGGTGCAGGGCTTTCCAAGCCCTGGAGCTCTAATCTACCTAAGGTCTGGATAGCTATTTCATAATAATCGTATCTTCAGAGATCAACAAAAAGTGGTTTCCAAGTATTTCTGTAATGAAGAATCCAAGTACCTAAACGTGACTTAACTATTAGTTGCATCTGAGTTGCATTATGTGCTAAACCAGCATTTGATAACTAGCATCTCCTGTGCATGAAAGCAGAATATTTTATTTTCCAGTTTTTGAACTACTTATATTCAGTAACTAATTGATTTAAGCTTAAAACAACCATCAAACAAAAATGCAGTTTATGAAACCAAAAATGCTATTCCAGTATATTAAAAAATGCTATACATAAGAAACCAAGATAGTTTAGATTTAAGTTCTTCAGGGATGCAATGATCAGAAACAATCATTTCAATACAGTAACTAAAGATAATAGTTTCTTTATTTGATAACTTCATTATGTTAAAAATACATGTATGTATTGTTTATCCTAAAAGGCAATTAAAAAATAGAAAATTATAGAAAATAATGATGGTCTTTATTTAGAAAAATTGTTAAGTAATAGAAAAAAGTTGAAGTAATTTTTAAATCTTGTTTTTCAGCTTGCTGATTTAAACACCGATTAAAATTGTTCACTTAAATCAGTGGATTGAAATCAAATTAATCTGTCCTACTTTAAAGTAATTATAAGATCAAAGATTCTTTATTAACAATGACATTAAATAGTAGTCATTAAAAGGCTAGTTGTTCTATGACTCTGTTCCCAAACTGTTTGCCAAGAAGTGTTCTATAAAGAAAATATGTAGATTTATATGAAAAAAGGCTTTTTTGTTTTGTTATTCCCCGAGGAGTTGTTTATTAATTTATTATATTAGAAGCCAATTTTTAAAATACATTTTATTTGGCTTTTATCAGCATTATGTTCCTATTGTTGTCCTTTAACCTACATCTTAAACTAAACATTAGGAGATCTATCATCTCAGTAATGTACTCAGCAAAAATTGAAGACCTTAGGAAGAACTTAGGAGTTTTAACAATGAAAAGTAATCAAGTAATCAATTGCTTATTTAATTAGATTTTTCCTAATTTAAGTAAAATTAATTAATGCAATGCTGTATCTTCTTCCTACAGTGTACTGGGAAGGATATGGCCTTATATCCAAGAGAATTAACTGATCAGGGCTTGAAACAGTTAGAGATTTCACCAGCCTCCTGTGAATGCAATTTTATGTAAAAGAATTTTCTTCTAACTTAAGGGAATACAGAAGTAAGAGGAGTGGCAGGTCCAGAACTAGAATTGGTGTTTCCTTAGGAGACAAAGAAACCAAGAAGGGAAGGAATGCACTGAGAAGACATTTGTGCCATCTCTGGAGACCATAGCTTATGGAGTTATGACTGATTACTAAAGCTTTGAAGAGATGTGACTACTTTCAGAAGTTACATAGAGAGCTTTTAGTTTTCATATAGTTTAGGTAGATAACATATTTTATTTGGAACTACGGAGGATGTTACAGACTGAAATTAAATTTATTAATAAAAACTGGGCCAAATATTATAAGACAATCAAGAACTGGGCTCTAGATGTAAAATCTAGTAATTTCCATATTGGAAAAATAGCTATAACATCAGATCAAGGGTAGGAGGTTTGGGTTTTTCCAAGTGTTTATACTACTTATGTTACTTACTTGAAATAGTAGATAGACACATACGCAGTGATTTTGATTGTTGCAATGTTTGCCAAGGAAAGGGTACTGGGATAGAAATGCACTGGAAATACAGGAAACCACAAATCCTGTCACAATCACACCAAGTTTTTGCATTTCATCCTTCCTGTTACCTTTGATCTTCATAGTAACTTTTATGATAAAGATCATGTGTATAATCTTTAGCTTTTATTGGACTTTTATCACAGAGAAGAAATGGAAATACTTGTTCTGGCTCAGGTCATTATCATAGTGAAAAAAAAAGACATAAATCTATTTTAGACTTCCAAAAGGAAGTAAAGAATACTTAAGGAGAATCAGTTTGCAACACTTTTCTGTTTCTCAAGAAGTTCAAATGAACTCTTAACTGCCATGGTAAAAAAGAGGGGGGGGGGGACGGAATGGGAAAAACAACAACCAAACAAAAACCCACTGGCCTGGTTCTGATCTTCCCTCTACTTCCCAATACTTTGAAAAATAGTTCTTCTGACTGCTTGAACAAGATTGCCATTCTTTATGGAATGACTCATTAAAGTGTAGGGTGTAGTTTTGCACTATTATCAAGCAGCAATTTTTGTAATTTCTGTGACCCAGAACAAAATTCAAATCCAGATGTTACCCTTTGACTTGTCCATTAAAATCTCACTGAAATTTTGTCAATAACTGTGGCAATAATTGATAAATTTCTTAGCCTACACTGCTTTCTATGAAGGGAACTGTCTGTTGAGAACAGAGTTGGATTGCTTTATGTATCTGCATAGTAGTTGGTTAAATACACAAGGGTAACAAGACTTAAAATATGAAATTTTTTATCTAACGTAAATGAGAAGGAAAGGATAAGGAAAAGGATAAGGGAGAGATAAGGAAATGGGAGAGATAAGGGAAGGGAAGGGAAGGGAAGGGAAGGGAAGGGAAGGGAAGGGAAGGGAAGGGAAGGGAAGGGAAGGGAAGGGAAGGGAAGGGAAGGGAAGGGAAGGGAAGGGAAGGGAAGGGAAGGGAAGGGAAGGGAAGGGAAGGGAAGGGAAGGGAAGGGAAGGGAAAGGAAGGGAAGGGAAGGGAAGGGAAAGGAAGGGAAGGGAAGGGAAGGGAAGGGAAAATGCCATTCTTAATATTAAAATTTAATATAGCTGTTGTATCTGAACTCAGTTTAACGAATACTGTAACAGCATGTCTACATTCAACATCTTCAGGAAAGGAACCCTACCTAAATTTAGACAGTACAAGGGGACATCAAAGGAGAGAAATTCAAATATGTTAAGTCTATTTTAAAACTGTACCATGCAGTCATAGCCATGTGTCTTCTTTTATATAAAATAGACATGGATGTATCAAGAAAAGTATAATAAATATTTGTAGGAAATCTGTCTGTTCACTGAAGCAGAAGGCAGTAATTGTAATGGAAGAGGGCATTATACATCAGCTGAACTACTTTTCTTTCTATGTTCCATAACTATAATGTTACTTACACATTGTACAAATATATTTCATGTGTTACAAGAGTCAATACAAGAAGGGATTAATCTGTCAAAACAAACTATATTTGACTAAAACTATACATCGATGAACAGCTATACATCAAACAAAAGCCAGAGAGACTTAAAGAGAGGTCATTAGCAGATGAAGTTCTCTAGAGTTCATCAGGAATTGCCTAGTGTGGTGACATCAATGGGAACATATTTTTCCCAAAACATTTCTAGAGTATCCTTGGGACTACCTCTAACAAATATAATTAACTTGCCACACCAATGTACTGGTGTAAAAAAGATAAGACCTAAAGGCTACAAACTCTAAGACCAAGATTCAAGTACCACAATTAATATATTCATGAGTCCTACAATGCAACAAAAATAATTTAAGACATATTGGTTTAAAGAATTATGAGCATTTCTGAGTTCAAACATCTGTAAGATTAAAAAACTCATCCTAGAAAAGTGAAATGAATACGAACTGTATGTCTGAATCGCGGGAGAAAAAATTGATAAGTTCTGGAGAATAAAGCTTTCAGAAATTAAAATTTTTGTGCATATGTAGATGAAGTTTCTGATTTTTAATTCCATCTTCCCTGTGAACGCAAAAAATACCATTCAGTTGGTCTTTACCAAAGAGACTGAGCTCATTTCTATTTTCAAACATTTACTTTTAGGGCCTGCAGAAATGTAGTAATGTCATTTTGTAAATAAGAAGAGTTTAATTGCATGAATTCATTGTATTTGAGCTTATACTTTCCTTTACTTATTATATGCAGAAAATGCAAGAATTAATCAAAAATGTTATGTTCAGAAATACAAACGGTAGAAAGATCTGAAGAGAATTATTTATTTTAGGTCACTTTTAAAGCCACTCAGCATCCACTCATTTTAGCAGGCATTTTTTCAAACACTAACTTCTCATATACTTAATAAGTTTCAGCTGTAGGAAAGGGTTTTGCTCCAAAAGTTCCACAGATATGGGTAAAATTACCATGTAAAGATTGAATGGGAAAAAAGAAAAACAAGAAAGATGGAGAGAAAGTATTGATCTAGGAGGAAGATACCTGAACAGGACTTTTTATAACTATGACAATGAAAGATTCATATTCTTTGGTGAAAATACAGTAAAGTATTTTGTCCTCATCAGCACTGATCTTTTGTCATTCTCAGATTTTTAGATGATAAAATACTTTCTGTTTAGATGATGGCACAGAATAATAGCTAAATCTGAAATAAAACAAAAATATCTGTTGTACTACTGCAATCATCTATATATTTTACCCTATGTATATAAATAATACATATTATATATTTATATGAATTATATGTCAACTGTTTTAAAATCTGACCTCAAAGTAAAATAGATATTCCATTTTCCTAGTTTAGAGTGGGACAGATTGCTCTATTGCTCCAAAAGGGGCAAAAGAACAATGCTCACAAAAATGGACTGGATAGTAATGGAAAGTTTAAATGGAAAAGCAATTCATATACTACAAAAATTATAAAGCATAGTGGGGAGCATAGCAGAGCACATAAAGTTCGAACAAATCCCCAATCTAAACTTAACACAGAAGTTCCTTTATACCAGATTAAAAAAAAAAAAAAACCACACACACACAAAACAAAACAAAGCAAAACAAAACAAAACAAACCGCCAACAACAACAAAAAAAAACCCCACAACACTTCTCTTCTTCCCACCTGGGTTTTACCAAAAACTCCAAGGCTCTTTCTTCCCCCCCCATTATTGCTAAACTGGTTTCATGCTGGCCAGGCCTGAACTGCCTGCCTCTTTTTGCCCTGGCAATAGGCCTAAACAGACCAAGATTGCACAGGGGAAAAAAAGTTACTCAGGCCAAAGAGGTCTGTGATACTGCCCATTGCTACCAGATAGGAGAGCGTCTCTCTCCCATGGGAGCAGAGAGGGAAGAAAAAGGAAAGCCAACAACTTTGCAGCCAGATTTACAAGGATGCAGGATTTATGGGTAGAAATACACTATTTCCTGTGTCCACCCACTGGGCTGGACACTCTGGAAACTGTAGGTCTCAACTCTGTGGTTTCTTTTTTGGGGGCACCCAGCCTAAACAGTCACAGCCATCCTACTGTTTACATGAGAAAAAATAATACTCTGGTTGTCTTTTTTTTTTAACATACACATAAAACACATTAGAAAGATCAAACCCAAAATCATATATGCCTTTCACTGCACACTATTTATTTTATTATTCATTCGATTCTAATCCTTTCACCAGATTTCTCTTATTGAAATATGATGATGCTTCAAAGCTTCTGAGTTCTCTCAATGATTGATAGTTGATCTGTTCCACATATATGGAATAGTAATCTATTCAATCAGTAATGTCAATGATAACAATGTACTAGTCAGTGAACGAGTTTTATCCTCTTGGAAAAGTCTAACACAGGCTCAGGTACTAATGAAATCTTTTCCCAAGTTCAGAATAAAGCAGATATTCTTACATGAACTTTTTGTCATCTATGGAAGATGGAAGTTTCTCACACAAAGTATGAGTCTGAGAATTCAAAACCTTTGAACTGTAAACTCTGGTTTAATTCTCTTTCCTGTATACAGTAGTACTCAACACCCTGAGAAAGTTTAGTCTGAAAAATTAAAGTAGCTGCCCTATTCACCTGCCCCTGACCTATATGTTCTTATTCTCACCTGTACACTGGGCTTATGACTTTGTGATTCATGAACTCTGAAACACCTTTCTTATTTTGAGGAAGTAAATGGAAAATTTTTTGTGCTTCTTTTATTTTTGATATCTATTTCACAGTTATCATTTGCCCTTCTTACTTACACATAGGACATGAGTCTTTAATGTGTGACCTGTGAAGATCCTGTGCATACCTATTTTTCCTTAACAACGTTGTCATGGGATTTTTGCTTACATCTAAACAAAAAAATTGAAGTCCATATTCAGTTTTTTAAAATTCTTTTTAAAGTTACATCCAAATGCAGAATATAAACCTTAATGTACTAAATTAGAACATCTCATGCTATTGACTTACCAAGCTCAACTATAGTTTATTGTTTTATGACAATCTCTTGATATTTAGTTTCTTCAGTCATAAACTACCAGTTGTACTCTTAAGGAAAGCACCTAAACATAGTTTATTTCAAAACACTTTAGAAAAAAAAATATTGAATATATTTTAAAACATATTACTTTCCAAGGGAATATGTTTGGTGTAGCAGTACCACTGTGCAAATATAATACTGGAAATTGAGCTGGTATAAGTATAATGTGCCTTCTTTACAATGAGGGTGGTGAAATACTGGAATAGGTTACCCAGGGGTGTGGATGAAGCCCCTTACCTGAAGACATTCAAGATCAAAGTTGATGTGACCTTGGACAGCTTGATCTAGTTAGATGTGTCCCTGCAGGGGGAGTTAGACTAGATGACCCTTGAGGGTTCCTTCCATCCCAATACAATCTGTGAATCTATGATTTTAACTCAAGATGGCTAAAATGAGGGAATAAGAGCAACCTGTGTCATTGATGTCCAAACTGTGAGCTTTGAGCCCTTTTGACCCTCAAGACATCATATTCTGATTCTTATGAGAGAGGAGGTAAAGAGAAAACTTCTGTACATTTATGAGATGTATGTATCCCATGAGCTTCCCCAATACAAAAGTATTTGAATCATGCTTACTGTTGGCGGCATTGCAAGTGGAAATTAGCAGGGGACTGCCTAGCAGACTGTGTTAGCATCTTTTTCTGACATTGACCAGAAGGAGTGTGACCAGACCTTGTCCTTTCCTTAACAGCACCAACTACCTCATTTCTTTTTAAATGAAGAGAAAAGAAATAAAACTTTCAACTTTCCCTGAGACACAGAGGCAGCTAGGAGAGGCTAAGAAAAAGTAAGATAGACTAACAAACAAAAGTGTTGACTTTTTCTCTTGTTTCTTGCTATTATTTGGTGAGCTACATGTTTGGTTGAGTTATTTGACTCAGCTGAGACATTTCAAATCAAAACTATGATCTCTGCTAATTCACATCAGTTACTAATACTTTGAAGCTAAAGATAGCTGAAAGATTAGTTTTCATCAAGCCACAAAATTTTCCCATTTCTCATCCAAAGTGAGAAAGTACAGAAGGACAGAGGAGGTAGAACACGCATTTTTAAGGAACACTTCAACAGTGTCTTAGGTAACAAGGAAAATAAGCAGACCAAAATAAATAAAAAGACCTATTTCTTAAATATCAGTTACATATTGTTGATGATGAAAAGCTGGCCAGAATTATGAGCAAAGTCAAAAATAGTATTTCTGTGCGTAAGGAGAGGTTTTCAGGAAAAGCAGAAAGAAAGTTTCCAATTGTTTCCATGCTCTGGAAACCACATCAGCTCTTTCTCCAGAAATAGAAATTAGTGAAGCTCCACTATTTGTTCAGTGGCCTACTATGAAATATTTCCCTATTTTTGCAATCCTTGCTTTCCATATTTCTGTTAAGTCCTGAGACTAAAAATAAAACAAATTCATAGTGGAAGAATTTTTGTCCTTTTAGTTAAAAATGTGAGACAATGAGAGCTGATGATGGGTTATAATGCAAGAAGATGCAAAACAAGACACATCTTCCTATAATAACAAAACCTTTCAAAACATTATGAAATGAAACCTTTTTTTTTTTTTTTTTTTGGTTGGTTGGTTGGTTGGTTGGTTGGTTTGGTTTGGTTTGTTTTCCACACAGTAGTTCAGGGTATTATTGTTTAACAACTTGTAATTTACGCAACAAAACAAACGTTAGCAGCCATGTCAGTATCCCATATCTGATAATCAAATATTTTTGCATCAAGTGAGATTATACAGCTGTGTGATTTGAATAATTAAATATATTTATTTAAATAAACATAAAATAGATTTGTGGGGATGAAAAGGACAGCTGTAATGTCAGTGTATCAAAATAAAATTAGATCATTACCAACATACACTGTAGGAATAGAGGAGGATGAAAACCAACAGTTCAGCCATAATGACTTCATTAGGATATATATGTGGAGAGATGAAAGGAAAAGATCACTAACAGATTGCTAGTGAAGCAGAGAGTGTGAAAGTAGTTGAATGTGGTAATATTAGAGAAATGAAAATAGAAGCACTTCAGAAAATAAATATAAGCTAAATGTTTTTCTCTGTTTAAGGCTGGTCACAAGCATAAGATAAAATACACATTTTGTAAATTCACCTCAGAGTCATTGATCCCTTTTGAGCATTGAGCCTAATGAGGCAAGCAGGAGAAAATTGTAATGGGTCGTGCATATGTGTGTTGTTGGGCTTGGATTATTGAGTAGAACTAAGTCATATTTTCTATAGAGAACTCTTTCAAATAATTAAAAGGTTCTATTACAAATAAGCATATTAACATTATTTTGTAATGAATAATTCCTGAGCTTATTTAGCTATAAGTAAATATGTACTATGTCCTCTCCACAAACACATGCCTTTTTAAGTAGCTATGTATTATTTATGAGTATCAAATTGAATTGGGTCATTTTTGGGGGGCCATGTTTTACATGCATGATAAAATGAAACTGGAGACTTTTCTGTCTTCTAAATAAATGCTTGTTATTTAATTCAGTGACCTGCAGTTCTGTTTGAGATCTCTTTCAGCAATGGCTAAAATATCTTCATAAGAATTTATAATTTTATGTCATACACCTTTACAATGCATTTGGAAATTATCCGTTTTAAGGCTATGCCTTTAAAATTTTTCACAGATCTTGAGCAGGAAGTAGTAAAAATGTAAATAAATCACTATTGGGTGTAAAAAGGAAAAATAATGATTATTCTAAACAATTCCATTGGAGGGATAGCACCCTTTAAGATTCTAGCAGGGTGTTTCTGCTCTTCTCTTCTGGCTTTGCTTCAGAGAGAGCACACTGGCTATTGACCTTGAAATGCTAAGTTCTAACAACCTCTCTGCTTCTTCTTTCTCCCTTTTGCCGTGGGGGGTCTGGAGAAGGCAGGGAAGGGGGAGGCAGAGGGACAGCTTTCCTGGCTTTGACCAGGAGGGTTTTGTGCTGTTTCTGTTAATTGTACATATTTGTAAATATTGTAAATATTGTATATTTGTACATATTAATTGCATCCCATTGTAGATTGTAGTTTTTGCTTGTAAATACAGTCTCATTTGCTTCCAAACTGAGCTAGTCTGGTGGTGTTAATGTGGGAAGGGACTTTCAACCCACCACAAAAACAGAGAGTGAATTTTAAAATGACAACCCAATATCCAGATATGATCTAGTTATAGCTGTGTATATACATGCCCCTCTTTGTTAGAACTATGAATGTACCTGTTAGTTATTTTTGGATCAAGTACAGCCAGAGCTCCGTCAAACATTATCACAAAATCATTCATGCTTTTTGACTTCTAGTATGTTTCCTGGAATGTTTTTATCCAAACCAGTGCCCAGTTACAATCCAGGATGTAGTATAGGTTGGCACAGTTTCTGGTAGAAATTATGAATGAGATCATTATTTTAGGAAGGGAGAGAATTAAACACAATATGGACACAAACTATGCAGCACTACTCTAGGACACAACAAAACACTTCCCTGTCCTCATGCCAGAGTTCAAACCTCAAAATGTACAAATAAATAAATTTCCTATATAAACCAAATATTACCTGTAAAATTGCCCTTTTGTGTAGTCCCAGGACTTACTCTTTTCAGGACATATTAACTGGGATTAATAATTACAGCATGATAATATCTCAGGGAACTTTTAAAGGCTTTTGTGCATATGTAGCTGCATCTGCATGAATATTCATGTCCAAAATGCAATGGTGTGCAATGCTGGATGCACACTGCTAACAATCTCAGTTCCCTTGATATTTCAGTAGCCTATGGTTTCATCTTCTTCAGTAACACTTCTCAAACTATTGTTCAGTGCCAATCAAAATTCTTTGGGAACCTTCCACTTAACCTTCTCAGGCCTTTCTTTGCAAGTAGAAAGCTAGAAGGTTTGTGTTTATCAGACTTACCTGATACCCAAAAGACACGGATTTTGGGTTTTTTAAGCATACAATACAATGGAAATGCAGCTAGTCATGCCATTGGGTCTATGCAGACTCTCCAGACTGCTTCTTTTGCACATCTTGTTTGTTCAAATACCATTTTTTCCACCTACATTTTCCCTGGCCACTCATTATGCCAGTTACTAACTGACAGAGTGGTATGTGTGACATAAATCTAGAAATATGTCCATTTCATTGGCTCTATTATTTTAATGTCAAAATGCAGGTACAAGAAAAACAGCAGCATGAAGTCTGGATTTTCATCTACCCATAACTGAAAAACATGAAAATTACTTACCTTTTCAGACTACTTTTCTTCATGCAAATAGGGAATTTTGTTCCGAGAAAATGTCTGTGACATTTCTCATTTGGCTTTATAGTGCCTGTAATTCTTTTATAATTCTAGTTGATTAAGAGGGAAATAGACACAACATACTTCCTGTTGAAGCTTTTTATTACATTAATTGTGCTGCTTTGTCTGATTGCTCAGAACTTCTGCCTTACATATGTTCTATTAAAAGTAACTGGGTTTAGATTGCTGTTATTACTAGAATAAAATCTATGCTGATTAGATGACAAATGTGCAGTTACGTTTATGGTATCTGTGAAAAAGACAATAGCTTTATAATTCAGCGACTACTGAAATCTAGCACCCTCAGTGATTAAAAAATGTGATTCAAAGTGATTTTAATATGTTGCTACAATGAAGATTACAATTTCTTTTTATCCAGCACAGAGTGTGCTTTCACTCTGGCAGGGCTTTTGGGACACAAAGTGTATAAAATTAAGAGAATTCAAAATTTCTTCACATAGCTAAGTTGTTAAAGGAGTAAAACAGTGTTCTGGTACTATCTACTTAACAAGGGCAACAAAACAAATGAAGATGAAGGCAAGTTCTTCAACATATAGAAGCAACTTGAATAACAGCATACATAGAACAGGGACCCTGTGTTTTGGCCAGCAGTAGTTAAGGCTTCAAATGCCTGAAATGCTACTATGAGATTTGGAAAACAGAGATTTACTGAACATGTTGTAAACTTACCTTCATTTTTTGACATGAACATATACTGTACAGTCATGTGAAAAGGCTCTGATAAGGTTTAAAGTATTATAAATTATCAGAGACAGATATAACTCTTAATACAAACAGGAAGATTTGGCCAGAAATGGCAGCATCATAAGGAAGCCAATAATGGCCCACAAAGTATTTGACCTCATAATCCAACTAATCAAGTAACATCTGCATGTCTCACAAACCAAGAACTATGTATGCATGGATGTTAGAATCCCAGTTTTACTGTGTTAATAACCAGTGGAGAAAATATCTTTCATCAGGGAATGTAGAAATCAAGGATGGTGTTTGAAACTGGAAAGACTGGGTTAAAACAGAGAGTCAAGAAATATGCTGGTCAAAGTCAGGAATGCATACTTTTGTGCTGGACAAGCTAGTATTTGTCTATAGGAAGAATCCATGTACTGCCAGTTAGGATCTTAAGAACAAAACCTAGGCATGGCTATCTCTCTGACTTTTCTGAGTAAGAAGTGTATTACATCACCTACTGACTCATGGTAACTTGCCAAACCTTGCTGCTTTGGGATCAAGATCAACTCTCAGTTTTACAAGAGCATTAGTACAAGTACAATACAAACCAAGAGCATCAGTAACTGAGACTTACTATTTTTTTCTTAGAAGAAACATCTGATAGACCATGTTCAGATTTTCTGCATTAGATTACTGTAATACACTTCACTATCAACTGAAAATCCATTTAGAAGATGATGTTCTGAGAGGGGGAAAAATCAGTTCAACAATATCTAAGATAATATTTTTTAGGGAGTATAAAAACAATTATTTACAATTTCTGTGTCAGTCTTCTCTTTCCAGCAGGACACAAGGGTACTGATTCTGAATTCTAAGGCTTCAAATGCTTAGAGCAAGGCACTCAGCAGGGGCTTTTTTTTCAGTCCTTCTATTAATCAGTAAAAAACTCCAAATCCCACAACAGGAACAGAGAGTATTCTGACATTTAATTTTCCATGATGTTCCTGTAGCTCTTTCTCTTCTTCAAGAAAAATCTAAAGTCTTGCCCTTCTCAGATTTTTGCAAAACCAGTCATACTGAATGGATGCATGCAGAGAGTTGAGGTTTGTTGAGAAAGAAATTTCTTTTGGGGACCTCAAAGTTTTCATTGCCAATAGATGTTTGCTCATTGGTCATTGTGTTTTGGCTGAAATTTGTTGCTGGTTTTGGTCTCTGCTTAGGGATTTTTTTTTTTTATTAATTACTGGCAGGATGCCTGGTATCTTGTGTGGATTTTGAAGGACCCTTTCTGCCCTGTAAATATAGAAATATGCTCATTGATACCATGTAATCTCAGAGATTGCTTATATGAGACTGAAGGGTAGACGGTTCACACATGTGAGTTGTAAATAAAAACGACCATTAAATTAAAGACTCCCGGGGTCCTGATATAACATTCCAAGTCACTTCCATGCTGTTTCCATGTTATAATTCTTAGGTATATTAATTGTAAGGGAGGTGCTCCCTGTAGGCTATTGAAACTTGCAAATTTAGGACCATAGTTAGGTGAATGTTTTATAGATCTTCAACAGAATTTTCCCAAGTAGTTTTCTAAAACAGTGAGTACCTCATATATACAACAAATGAGAAATATTTCTATATTATAATATGTGCATAATGGGATACCTGATGCCTCAGTATATCACTGAGATTCTGCTCACATTACATATGGAAATACCAATTTAATTTTATTAGTCAATAGATGATTTTCATTGACATCAGGAAATTAGTGTTTGATCCTCAAAGTAGAAATTGTTCTTATGACCTTGTGCTTTCAGTCTAATCACACACTAAGGCTAAACCAAGCCTTTATTGAGAGGTCTGCTGATTAGGAATATATCTGCTATTTTCACTGTTTTACTAACACCTCAAACAGTTAAGATAGGAGGCAAAAATTAAACTTTAACCATCAGTCTTTCCAGTTTTATTAAATACAAATAGAATAGAATACAAATAAAAAAGAATTTATGGACTCAGTAAACATGTTAGACATATTAAAGATAAGAAATTATGGGAAAAATATAAATGAATATGACACATAAGAGTTGCCCTCTCAATCAGATTAGGTTAATATTCTTTTATGGATGCTTTCAGAGATGTTTTCTTGTTTGACCTTCAGTGTGTAGAGGTCAACTCAAGTCATGGAACTTTAATTTTTTTTACCCTTTTTTTTTTGTTGTTTGTTTGTTTGTTATTATTTCTAGTTCTTAACTCTGTCATTAACTCTGGATATTTCTACTATGCATAACTCTGAAGCTCACTAAAATCTTTATTTTTAACTCTGTGGGATACTGGACAATTTATACAGCAATTTACAGACACATCAAAATGGTACTCTAATTTAAAATCTTAGAAGAATGAGTATAGAAAGGTAGAGATGAATCATAAGCTCAGTATCCTGTTTCCTTCTTTTTTGCCTTTTCCTCATGAGTATCTTCTACAAGTGTGGGTACAGAGAAATGTCAACATAACGAAAACAATTTCCAGGGAAGTACAAAAGGGTTGCCTAGACCCTCATATCTACAGTTCATTGAGATAGGCTAGTATGAGACATGGCTATGCTTTGTATACCCACAGACCGCCTCCACAAAAATGGCATTTACCATTAAAAAAAAAAGATGAGTTACTCTGAATCTGTTATACCAAAACTGCTGTGATATATTTATGGAAACTTATATAAATTAAAATTACATGGGTAAGAGAATAGTTATACCCTTGTAGAGGGAAACTCAAAACCATACAGAGAAAGTTATCCTACATTGAGTTATTTCCTGAAGATGATAAAATGATTGTAATTTATTTATTCTCTAGTACCTTTTAAGTTTGGGTTGTTGCTTGTTTGTTGGTTTCTTTGTTTGTTTGTTTCTTTGAACTAAATGTTTTTTAGAAATGTGTGAGTCATAAAATTAGCCAAGTAAAAGGTCAGAATGGCAGGCACACGTACATATTCATATGTATATAGGTATGGGAGATGTACATCTCAATAGTATTTTTTCTGTTTCTAAATTGCAGATATTTTTTCTCCTGCATACTGCGAGATTTTTGATAGTGTTAACTTTTTACACTGTCTTAAAAATTTTATTTAAGAATTTGTTTACTAGAGGCTTTAACCATTAAAGTCTGAAAAATGTATACCTATAAAAGTTTGCCGATCTGTTCCTCACACTCTTTTTGTTTTTCACTGCTTCCCTGTATATGATTTGGCGATGTAAAAATATAATGACCTTACAATCTAAGTGACTTTTCTGAGCAGTCAAACTAGTGATTTCATGGGATGACTAAGTTCGAGATTCTATCTCCTTGAAATTTGTTTCCAGGATGTTAACTGCAAAGCAAGTTATATATAGCAGTAAATGCATGCTTAATTTGTGCAGAAATCATGGTGTGATGAATACAATTAAGAGCCTCGGAGGGAATAATTATATTACTGCATAAAGCTGGTGGATCTCAAATTGCTTGGTGTCTGGACTTTAAATTGGCCTGCGTTCCTGTTGTGAAAGTCATTCATAGCAGTAACAAAACTGCAGTCAGAAATGGGGTAGTTTCAAAGTCATATAAGTATATTTACTCATCTACTGCAAATGACAGAGCTCAGAAAATGGAAGCAGCATTTAGAAGTAAATGAACAAAAAGTTAATTCGATTAAAAATATGTGCAATCAATTATGACACTAAAATGCAATAAATGGTGTACATCAAAGCATTTTTTTCATGCAACAACAAATCTTACAGAAATTATAAAACCTTAATGATTGAATTTTCTCTCATACATACACAAGTAACATGATGTCGTCTTTGTCTTTCCAGTACATTGTAGGTAATTCCAAGAGGATTTAATGAAGAACTGTAATTGAGTTAAAAGCCACAAACATAACATAATTCTGAAACAGAAAATTGCCCCATATCAGAGGGTTGCATTCCTCAACTAAGGTGAGTTATAACCAAGACCAAGAATTATAGGACTGAATTCTATTATCTTAACAGCAAAGTACAATTCAGTGGTCTGACATAGAGTGGTATGAACTAAAGTACTATTCATAATAAAGAAGATTTTGTAGTATTGCAAGATAGTTAAACTTTTTTTCTTTCCTCAGTTATTGAGCATCTAGCAGTAGTCCTACAAGGGGTTCACTTGACTCTATGACCTAAACCAGAAATTCTTCAGCACAGAATATATCAGCTGCTGCAGTCCATTTAAATTTGAGCGTTTAAATTTTATACAACTTTTTTCAGCATTTGGGATCCATTTTCTTATTCTTCTACTCATTTTATGCATGTGAAATAGGCTACACGAAACATGAAATTGTGTGATGTTGCACTAAAAAAAAAAAAAAGCGGCAAATAAGCAGTGACTGGTCCTAAAGTAAAGATTTGTAGAATATTACCCAAAGGAGAAAGGGAAAAAAATGTGATTATGATGTGAAAATAAAGGCTATGGGCATTATTCCTGAACTGTGGCAAATTTGCTTTTCCCTGAACTCAAATTTATAAAGCTCTTACTTGGAAATTAGACTTTGTTTACTCCTGTTATATTTCTGTTTGAAAAAGTAATGTTATAGTGTCTGCTTTGTTTGGCACCTTCTATATGTGGAAAGATATATGAGTAATTTAAAGAACTGTTAATTTACCTGATTATATAGAAAACAGGTATTAGTAATCTAGCCTTTGTGTACTAAGACATCATGGTAATCCTGGGGATATCCTGATAATGATGAGAATAGCTATACCAGAATTCCATAGCATTATCCATTACCATTATTCTGTGTGCTTCTCACATAAAATCAATAGTGAATAAGAATTTGGTTAAGGATTTCATGTTAGATTTTTTTTTTTCTTTATCAGGTCACATTTTTGGTTTATTTGGATTTCATGTTCCTGTAAAAACTTTCTTCAAAGTCCATGTTGTAGTAATGGAAAGGCTCTTTCAATTTTCCTAAACTCTACTTTTAACATACTTGGTAATTTTAAGTATACACTGAAAGAAAAAAAAATCTTATTCAGATTAGCTGTATAATAAGGTGCATGACTGTATTTTACTGATTTAGAAAGAGGATCTGTAGTAAGTATAAACAATGTTTGTATTTTATCATTGTTTATCATATTGATGCTTTAAACAATGTTTAGCAATCTACCCGAGTGTGGATAGACAACACTGCACGTAATGTTACCTTCAGTGCAACAACAAAAAAATAATTTTACTTTGCTGGTAAAAGTATTCAAGAAGACAGTTTTTAATATAAATTCAGCAAGCTTCATTCTCATTTTATTCCTATAAATAGCTCTGCTTAAAATTTTACATTTCTAAAAATTATTTTCATATACTGAAAAAAAAAGGGGGGAGAGGGTGGGGGGAATGATTAAAAATTAATATTTATTTATTTATATTTACTAAATTAGCCATAGCCTTACTGCTTCCATTTTTCCTACTCAAATTGTTCCACTTCGATCTGAAGGCTGGAGTTTGAGCTATAGCAGAGCTGATCTGTGTACTTTCATTCAATCCTAAATTTGGTAGACTTGGAAGGGATTTAGTTCAGCTGATATTGCTGGGTGCATTTTATAATATATATTTTCCATTTTATTATATGAGCAGGTTTCAAAAACAAGATGATATGTTAGTATACATGTATACTTTGTTCAAACTATGACCATTCCTACTGCTTCCTTTCCATTTAACATGAAATGTGAGTGAAAAACAACATAAAGTAGTAAGCTCTATTTGGTACCAGCCTATTTTACTCATATATTTTGTCATTCTTTGTGCTGGAGAGGATGACCAAGACAATTCACCTTCCACCTTTATGTCTACAGTCTCATTCTCTCTCTTTCCCCATCTTCACACAGGAAAAAAATATTCCAGCTACAGTCCTTAGAGAAAGATGAATCAAAATTAGCATGTGCAGTACCCATTTAATCACTGTTTTATTCAACACCATTACATGGATAAAGCTTATGTCCAATGGGACTGTTAGGAAACAACAATCTCCAGATGAGCTGCAGAAGCTGCATAACATCAGAAGTTAAATACCATGTTTACAAGTAAGACTTCAGTTAAAGTCAGAGAGACAATCAAAATGACATCCACAAATTGGTTTCCCTATTGCCTTATTGGCTGCCTTAGGAACAAGGTTCCTATCAGCCACTTTGGATAACTCAAAATGAGTTTAAGGGCTGCTTTAAAACATATTCTAGAGGATGCATTTCTATTTTCTGCCTTTTTTTTTTGTTGTTTTTTTTTTTTTAAATAAATTTGGCTAAAAGTAAACAGAAGTAAATAACTTCTAATGACAAGCATCTGCTAGTGATGTGTATTTCAGTAAACATTTCAGTCTCTCAGAATAGGATAGTTCCTGCCTTCATTTCTGACAGGTATTCACAGTTCCAGGTGTTAAACCATAGACACTTATTTTCCAACAGTATCATCTGCTTCATTGGCAGCCTCTCCTTGCTGTTTTGCTGGCTTCGTTGCAGTTGTCTTTAGGCTGTGAAATGATTCGGATGGTTATTTGATATCTTAATCACTAGAATCCCATTGCTTTTAGCAAGCTCATGTTTTCTGTTCTGAAATATTTCTCTTTTTTTAATCTAAATAATAACAAATTTTTTCACAAAGATCTCTGCATGAGCTGAAAGCAATAGGGAAAAAATCCAGATGATTTCTCCAAGGATAAAGGAAAATGAGTACTTTTCAGAACAATCTGGGAAAGGGATGACCCAAAAAAAAAAAAAAAGATAATAAAATTTTTATTGCTATAATGTGATTCCAATCTCCAGTATATTGCATTTCTTTTTGAATAAATTGAAAAAAAATTATTTTTTAAATTTTCTTTAGCTAACATTTAATGCAAAACGTATAAAAAATTGTTGGTAAGCTGCTTTGTTTTCTCCTCAAACAGGATTCACTTTATTTAGAAGATGAAAAGATGAAAGTTGGTATATTCTTTATATCCTACTTCTAGAAATATGTTATAAAATACATGAGCTATTAGTACATAAATGTCGCATAAGCTCCACTGTCAGGTACCATATGAACATAACACAAAGGGTATAAAACAGCATGAAATAGTTTTTGAGGATGGAAGCAGGAGTGGACAAAAATTTATTAACAACATTTTAAAGTAAATTACCAGTCATTTAGGAATATAGATATGGATTGGGATTTTGTCCCAACCTTTTGTATATACTGTCTTTTATGGCTTGCATGACTGTTTGAGGCTGAACTTCAAAGCACAGTATTTTAAATGAATGGTTGATTATTATCCAAAGATTTTATGAAAAATAACTTGTTTTTCACTCAGCTGAAATGATACTGTGCAATAGTTTCAAAAATGTTATTGAAATAGAATCATAGAATCATAGAATCATAGAATCAAGAAGGTTGGAAGAGACCTCAAAGATCATCGAGTCCAACCTGTCACCCTAAATCTCATGACTATCTAAACCATGGCACCAAGTGCCACATCCAATTCCCTCTTGAACACCTCTAGGGATGGTAGTTAGTGTTTACAGAGCAATGATGTTGTAGATTTTGTTTGTGGAGTGAGAATATTTTTGTTCCTAACATTGATATATAGAATATTCTTTAGCCTGAAGAACTTTTAATCTAGGTCCCATTTAGACTATGAACATTTCCTTACATTATTTTGATATTAGATAAAAAATATGGACATCAATCTTTGCTTTCTTACTTAGAAATATGTGCACAACCTGCAGATTTAGATATCAATACTATTGTCTTCTAGGTTCTCATAAACTTAATCTTGCCTTTTATTTTGAATAAAGAAACGTCTATTCCAAAGATGGAAAAATTGAAAAATCTGTGATTTTCAGATTGTATTTTTGATCTAAATTGCCATCTAGATATGTCTCTGTTATATAATAATAGAAAAGATGAAGCTAATGTAAGTAAAGCAGATGGCAAAACGTTCCTGCTGACCAAACAGGATGGGTTCACCCACATGTAATAGATAATCTCCAATACCATTGCTCAAATCAAGTGATTTTGATGTTACTGTAAGTCATTTAATGCCTAGAGGCTGTATAACTTTCTTTAAAAGCTTTAAGATAGTACTGTTAAGATACTGAAATATTTGGTTTATATTTTTGTGCTGAATTTATATATATGGTACCCCTCTACTTAGGAAATTGCGGGTGTGGAGCTATTTTACTTTAAATTAAACATGCATGTAAAGATACAAGATCATTACTTAATATACATCCAACTAGTCTAATTTATAAAAGTACAATGATATTGCATTATTGTTATAAAGTTAATCAACACTTTAATGGGACAGCTATGTTACTATTGAGTGTTATTTTTTTTCTTTTACTATAATGCATGTCTTCAACGAGCTGATTATGCAGTGTAGCAATGAATTCACTAATTAGAAAGTTAGTACTTCATCTATAGTGCATAGGATTTCTAGATTTGCAAGTTGCATTTTAAGATGCTATTAAATAGAAGATAAAAAAAACCCAAACAACATGTATACATTAATTGCTACAGCAGGGTGCTTAATCTATAAGCAATTAGTCTGTTTTATTTTTCAGGTTTTTTTCACCTGATAATTCATGTTTCTGTGTATGCAAAGTAAATACAAGATGGCTTCACATAATACCTCTGTGATTTGATAACTACTTGTTTTACATAGGTGTAAGAAAACTTATGTCAAAACCCAAGAAAATATGTTCAGTTTGGTTTGAAAAAGACAATTTTTTAAACTTCCTTCTGCTTTGAGTTTCACATGAGCATTGAAATCTTATCCTTTCTCAGAGAAAAAGCAAAAAAAGACCTTATGGTTAAGAATTTATCAATGTATTTAATACTAGGAAGTCCAAACGTTGACCATATTAGAGATAATTATTTTTAATATTTTTTTCATAACCTTCAATTGAACGATAGTTGAATCCTTGTTATCAACAAACAAGTTTGCATAAAGCTGAATGAGAGCAATGCCTTCAACCAGAAAGTGAACCTATGCGATATTCTACTTATAAACTGGAGCTTCTAGTCTCAAAAATGTTTGTATAGCTCATTCTTTCTTGTTTGGAAAAATGGTTCAAAAAATTACAAATTTATTAAAAATAAATTCTACATTAGACTTAATAAAGTATAGTGTCATGAGAGCTAGACAGCAAAAGTTTAATTCTTAATTTCATCCAGACTCTAGTATGACTAGAATTCTTATAAGTGAGACCTTCCTGTGTTGTAATTTAACATCTGCAATATCTAAAAAAAATCCCAAAAAATCCATTTTCTCACCCAGGACTGCATCTCTGTGAACTCAAGACTGACAGTTCTGATTCCAGACCGAAGATCAGTGAACTGAGATCCTGTCTCTGCCCTACTTTTCTTGGGTTTTTTCTTTTATTTTCTTTAACTACTATTTAATGCAAAACTCATAAAAACATCATGGTAAAAAAAGAAGATCAAGGCATGCCACCTTTACATCTTAATGAACGAAAAGTAAGATACTGATTCTTTGTCTTAGTCTCTAATTGTAAAATCATAGAAAGACTTCAGATATCTGACAAAAATATAGCATAAAACAAACCAACAAACTAAAAAATTACTGTTACTGCTAGACTGGCAGAATGATCATAAAGGAAAAATGGTTACCAGCCCACTGTTGGTAAAAGGCTGATTTAATGAATCTTGAAGCTGTGAGCAGAGCATTATGTGTTATCATTTTAATATTCTTGTGTTGAGGATAGCAGGACTTTGTTAATGAAGAGCATAGAAATACAATCACATCAGCTCTACCTCATCTCTTTACCAAATTACTTAAAGAAACATCATCTTTTAGTTTGTTTCTACTTCAGAGAGAGATGAAGAAAAAACTTGCTTTTATGAGTAGAATGGGGTTCACTTCTGACCTGTAGACTCCTAAATTTAAGTCATAAATTCAGATCTTCATATATGAAAAAGATTCTTAAATGTTTATGATAGGTGACATAAACCTACTTAGTACATGAAAAAGCTTTTGGGCAACAATTTAACCCACCTCAAAATAGATCTGTCTATACATTTGGTTTTTCTAAGCTCCAATGTAGGAACAAAATTCACAGATCTCATGTAATTTTTGGTACCTCAGCTATCTCCATGAAATAGGCAAAGAGGAGAGAATCTGAATATAATCTGACACCTTTTAAACCCCCAGTTTTGGGTCAAATGGGATATAGTAGAATCACTGGCCACGTGGAATAATTTTTCTTAAGAATGAGCTTGTTATAAAGTCCTTTGTATATATAATGGTCAGTCAATTGTTCATTTAATTACTGAGTGTAATTACAAGTTAACTAAGAATATGAAAAAGTATCAAGATCTTTTTTAGTAAAATGTCATGTATGTGTACAATATTTCCATTCTATGCAATTAGAGGAATTGTATTTTTCTTAAAATATTTTTATAAGGACAAGCAGTAGAAATATTCCTATAGATTGTCTCTGTACTTTTGATTTATTGAAATATTTTCTAATATTTAAACAGTTTTTCAGATCTTACAAATGCTAGAATAAAAATGGGGAAAGGTATACTGGCTTCTTAGGTCTAGTTCTACATCTGACATATTCAATATGATAAGAACTACAATTAGCATATACCCTGGATGAGGAAGCAAATTTTAGGGGGGAATTTTTGGTATTTTTTCCCTAATCTCAGCCCACATGTAGGAACTCCAAAATCTCTCACTAGATCTTGTATCACAAAATTAAGAAACCCCTAAACTTGGGGCACATTCTTTTTTCCTGGGTGGTATTTCTGGGGAAGGTATTGGTTTGCTTGTCTGTTTGAGGAAGAACCTATATGTGAGTCATACTGTTTTAAGGACTTGCTGTCTTGTTTTGGCAGCAACAGCAACCCTGCGCTGCTGTTTGCTGGAAGATGTTATTATAACGGATATTGCTTCAGTGAATTTGGCAAGCATGGTAAATTGAGAGAGATGCTGCTACATCTTTTGGCACTAGCATGCAGCTTAAATTTACAGTCTCTGATGTGTCTTTTTTTTTCCCCTTTCCTTTCTGTTCTTGGGTTTGGGTTTTGTTGGGTTTTGTTTGGGGTTTTTTTGGTGTGTTTGTTTATTATTATTATTATTATTATTATTGTTGTTGTTGTTGTTGTTATTGTTATTATTGTTATTATTGTTATTATCATAATCACAAGTTAAGGTGCTTTAGATCCATGGTCCTAGCCTCAGTTTCTCTTATGCCTTACAAATGAACACTATGCTTGAGCTTGTTGCTCGCGGGCTGAGAAGGGCTGATCAAAATAGTTCTGTGCATTCCTAACAGAGTCTGAAGGGAATAGAGTTTGTTCTGTTCCTGTGATTGTGTTCCTGAGCCTTCTGCTTATGCCAGATTCTCATCTCAGCATCTCTTTGTTTAAATAAATAAATAAGACAGGAAAAAAAAAAACACAAACAGACTCTTCTGACCATGTTGTGGACATGTTTCCTCTTTTACTTTATGTGCTATAATAAAATATATCCTCACAAATTTGCCACTTTTGCCCCTCTCTTTTTCAGTTCTGTCACTCTTCATCAAAAGATGAAGTATGAGATGAAATTCCAATTCAGGCATTGAAATAGCTTGTTCAGGGAAGTAGTGGAGTCACTGTTCCTGGAGGTTTTCAAGAAACATGCACACATGGCACTGTAGGACATGTTTTAATGGTGATGGTGATCTTAGGCCAGTGGTTGGACAGATGATGTTAGAGGTCTTTTCCAAATGAAACAATTCTGTGATTCTGTGATTCTATAATAAAACCAAGAAAACATGAACGTTTGAACTAAAAACCAAAAGGAAAAAAATAAAGAAAAATAAAGAAAAAAGTATGCCATCTTTCACTAGTTACATGATTATTTCTCCCTCATAATTATAACTATGATGAATGTAAACCTTGTGTCTGTAAAACTTGAAAAATAAAGCTTCTGGGTGCATATTCTTAGTAAATTACTACCATGGATCCTGGGATTTTATTTCTAAATTAGACATCCTTAAGAATAATCATTATTTGGACATAACATACATTTGCAGTCTGAGCATCTGCAAAAATTTGCCATGCAGAGGTTCCTCAGACAGAAAAAATATTTTAGCTGTTTCTGATGAAGAAAAATTTCAGTGACATACCAGTGTCTCAGTCCAGAGAGACTATTTATCAACAAAATAAAGTGGACAGAACAGAAGAAGGGAGAGAGGGAGAGAGGTAAAACGGAGAAAGAGAGAGTGAGCAAGAGAGAGCAGGAAAGGAATTATATTACCATCACCACCATTCCCCCAGACGATTTTGGTCCAAGGAAGGGTGCTCGCCGCTTTGGCTCAGAGGAGATGTCCCAGGATTCATCTTGTGCTGTCCTCCTCTGGAGGAGGGAAGGGAGAGGTCCCAAAGTCCAAGTCCTTTTCTGAGCAGCTCTTCTCCAGGAGTTCTTCTTTTCTTCATGGTGAAGAGAGGGCTCCTGGACTGCTTTCAGGCTGGATGTTCATGGTTATGTTTTCTCTCTCCGAGCAGCTAAGGCTCAGTGTCTTTTAGTCAGTTAATCGCAGCTCTCCCTAGCCCACACCCTAGTCACATTAACGCATATGCGACTGCCAAGTGCGCTACCAGTGGGCAGAGCTGACCCATCAGGCAGGCCGTTCACAACAATCTTATCTTTTGTTGGACATTCCAGAAGGTCTTTTCACCATTCCCTCCCTGGGCAGATGTTGTCTGGGCAAGGAGCAAAGGTGATTTTATCTTTGTTGATTCATATCAAGAGAGACAAGATTTAGTCTCTTACAAGAAGTTTTTTGTTTCTCTTCCCTCCTACAATTTCTTTACATAACAGGTAAGAGTTACAAATGTTTGTCAAAACACTGAAGATGTAAACAGCCCAAAAGTGAAATTAATGAAAATAAAAGGTAATAAATTAAGTCCTTGCACTGATTTAATTTCCTAAGTATACCTGATGTATCTTTATCTTTCTGCATTTTACACAGCAGCAAAACTAGCCCTAAAACTAAATAATCACATAAGACAAGTCATTCTAATGTTATATGTCCTAGAAACAATAAATCTGTATAAGATTTCCCATAGACACGTTTCAACACAATATTTGAATCAGATGGAAAAAATAGATACAACTGGAGAAAGTATAATACCACAAATCATAATAATTCTTTGATATAGAATCATAGAATGGTTTGTGTTGGAAGGGGCCTCAAAAGGTCATCTAGTACAACTCTCCTGCAGCAGGCAGAGACATCCTCCACTAGATCAGGTTGCTCAGAGCCCTGTCAAGCCTGACCTTTAATATCTCTAGGGACTGGGCCTCAACTAGCTCTCTGAGCAACTTGTTCCCATGTTTCACGACCCTCATGGTAAAGAACTCATTCCTAACATCCAATCTAAATCTATGCTTCTCTAATTTAAAACCTTTGCCCCTCATACTATGTTTTGAAGGTTAGGATTTCACATTCCTTATTGATCCTTCCTGATTTTGTTAATAATGTGAAGAAGGATTTCAGATAAAGGAATTTTTTTTTTCTGAAGGAAGCTTTACCCTTAGAGTGTTGTTTTGGTTACATTATCTGTTGAACCCTTGAACTCACTTCCAAACAAAAGCAAGAACTTAACAAAACAAGTAAACATTTCAAGTTTATAGTTAAGTAACTTGGTGCTTGCTGAGTGTGTGAAAATATAAGAAACCTTGGCAGGCTCTGGTATTAAGCAGCAGCTGACACCTGTTAAGGAATACAGAAACAAGTACCTACCTAAGAGGTCTATAATTTTTACTCTTTTTTCTTTGATACTATGTCCATACACAAGTATTTTATTTGTGTTAAACCTTCTATCACCTTCTGTTGCTCAGCAGCTGGTACAGTCCTCTGCTCCCTGGAGTAGAGGTGTAAAAGAACTAGTCACCTAGAATACAGATACATTTCCTAAACCACAACTTTTACCTCTGAGATTGATTGCAAAGAAATAGTGAGTCCATGAAAAAAAAATCACACACACACAAAATTTTAAAAATTACTATAGTATTCAATATAGAAGCAAATTAAGGAAGAAGTTCAGCATAAAAAATGGCAAATGTTGTTAGATTTCAGAATTTTGTGACCCCACTTTATACTGCTAACTGAACTGAGAATTTGATGCCTAAAGGTCCTGAGGCTTCATTTACTTCTCAAGTATTTGGCCAACTCAGACTAACTGAAGGCTATTTCAGTGAAATTTGTCTGGATTTAAGTATAACTCAAACTGGATCAAATATCAAGAACTACAATAGAGGTTCACATCATGCATAGATATTCTAAGCTGACACTGGATGATCATGAAAGTAAGTTTGAGATCGAAAATATTGCATTAAAAAGCATTCAAAGATTATTATGTTTTTATTTCAGGGAAGAATGGATACTCTAAAATATTGGATAGTCTCCACTAAAACAGTAAAAGAATCAATCAAGGAAATTACAGAACAGCAAGTGTAAATTCAATAGTTAGTAAATTGCAGGAACATTTATTAAAGTAGTCAGTGTTTAAGCACCTAGATGAAAGCAAAGTGCTAAAAAGTAGGCACTATGTAATAGTCACAACGAAATCATGCCAGCTTAACTATGCCTTCCTTTCATAAGTGTGTCGACATGAGCTGAAATTCCCCCCCCCACCGACAATAACCAGGCTAGCCCAGTCTGGAAGCAAATGAAGGCTGTATTTACAAGCAGAGTCTAAAATCTGCAATGAAATGCAATGAATATGTACAAATATACAAAATTCACGACATTCACAAATATATACAATCAACAGAAAAGCACAACCGATCTCCCTTTGCTTCCCCCCAAGGGGACCCTCCCAAAGGGGCCTCTCTCTCTCCCAGGAGCTTCCCCCCAGACCCCTCTGGACAGAGAAGCAGAGTTAGTTAGAGCAGAAAGTTGTTAACTTAGCTGCCAAGGTCAGTACGTGTTATCTTCAGCCAGAAGAGAAGAAGAAGAAACAGCAGCCAGACAGCCCAGCAACTGCCCCCACTGCAGAACGCAGAATGTGCAGAATGCCTACTTTGTTTTGGGTAATAGTTCTTAAACATTTCTATCTATCCAATGGAATATCCAATGGAATGCTTTCTTACACCCAATAGTGACTTATTTACATTCTTTCACTTTCTCTGTTCTGAACTTTGCAAGGAAAAATTAAAAAGAGTTTCAAACCATCACAGTCCACCCCTTCTAAACAATTCCATTGGCTGCTACTACCATTTATCTAATCTAAAATAATATCTACAACAATAGGTGAATAAAGACCATAGTCCATTCCAGCTATCTCAGATGTAGATGATTCAAAAGAGTCAAATCACAGGAAAAACAGCAAACAGCTTGTTTCCTCACAGATGGAGCGAAGAAAGGAACAGGGGACTCTCAGGTGACTCAGGGCTCTCAGGGTTCGTGCACCGTAGATCTCATGAACTCTCCTCTTGGGCGCGATGCTGTATCTGTGCAACACTCAATTTAACCTCTCTCAGCCAAAGTTAGATTTCTTTGTGGAATACACTGAATTTCACCATTTTCTTGCATCACCCAATAGGTGTGACCAGGACCTTCAGCAGAAACCACCCCTCGGACAGGTTTGGCCTCTCCTGAAGGAGAAAATACCCAAACAGTTTTGCCTAACAGATTCTTTTCTCTGATAACAGGAACTCTATCACCTTCCTCCTTTTGCAACAAATCTGATTGGGCAGGTCCAGCTGGATTCACTGAACCTCTACTATTCACTAACCAGGTTGCTTGTGCTAAATGTTTCTCCCAGTTTTTCAAAGATCCACCCCCCATGGCTTTGAGAGTGGTTTTCAGCAAACCATTGTAGCGTTCGATCTTCCCTGCAGCTGGTGCATAGTAGGGAATGTGGAATATCCACTCGATGCCGTGCTCTTTGGCCCAGTTTTTTACAAGATTGTTCTTGAAATGAGTTCCGTTGTCTGACTCAATCCTCTCTGGAGTTCCGTGTCTCCACAGGATTTGTCTTTCCAGACCAAGAATGGTGTTACGTGCAGTTGCATGAGGAACTGGATAAGTGCTCGCCTCTACCATGGTCAGCACATACTGCTTACCAGATCGAGAACGAGGTAGAGTGATGTAGTCAATCTGCCAGGCTTCACCATACTTGTACTTGGACCATCGGTCACCGTACCACAAGGGCTTGATCCTCTTTGCCTGCTTAATAGCAGCACAAATGTCACAGTCATGGATGACTTGTGTGAGAGCATCCATGGAAATGTCAATGGATCTGTCATGAGCCCATCGGTAGGTTGCATCTCTGCCTTGATGTCCTGACGAGTCATGGGCCCACCGAGCTAAGAATAGCTCACCTCGGTGTTTCCAGTCAAGATCAGGATCAGGATCAGAGTTCGTGTCCACCTGGGAAACTCTTGCAGCTAGATCTGCCTGATGATTGTGTTGTTGTTCTTCAGTAGCTTTGCTCTTAGGAATGTGAGCATCGATGTGTCTCACTTTCACTGGGATTCTCTCAATACGAGCAGCAATGTCTTGCCACAGATCTGCAGCCCAGATTGGCTTTCCTTTTCTCTGCCAGCCATTCTTCTTCCAGTCTTTCAGCCAACCCCACAAGGCATTGGCTACCATCCACGAGTCAGTGTAGAGATAAAGCTTTGGCCATCTCTCACGTTCAGCTATGTTAAGAGCTAGCTGGACAGCTTTTACCTCTGCGAATTGACTGGATTCTCCTTCTCCATCTCTCACTTCTGCAACTCTGCGCGTTGGACTCCACACTGCAGATTTCCATCTCTGCTTGTTCCCAACAAGACGACAGGAACCGTCTGTGAACAAAGCATATCTCTTTTCATCATCAGACAGATCACTGTAAGGAGGAGCTTCCTCAGCACGAGTTACTCTCTCCTCTGGAGGTTTAGCACAGCTTGTGCCTTCTGGCCAGTTTGTGATCACCTCCACCAAACCAGGCCTTTCGAGATTTCCCATTCGAGCTCTCTGTGTTATCAGAGCCATCCACTTAGACCAGGTAGCATCTGTTGCATGATGTGGTGAAGAACCTTTGCCTTTGAACATCCAATTCAGAACTGGCAATCTAGGAGCTAGAAGAAGTTGTGACTCAGTTCCAATCACTTCAGAAGCAGCTTTCACTCCTTCATAAGCAGCTAAAATCTCTTTCTCTGTTGGAGTGTAGTTTGCCTCTGAGCCTCTGTAGCCACGACCCCAGAAACCAAGAGGACGTCCTCGTGTCTCCCCTGGAGCTCTTTGCCATAAGCACCAGGTTGGACCATTGTCACTCGCGGCCGTGTACAGAATGTTCTTAATGTCTGGACCAGTTCGGACAAGTCCCAGACCCATCGCTTGGACTACCTCTCGCTTGATCTGGTCAAAGGCTGCTTGTTGCTCAGGACCCCATTGGAAACTGTTTCTCTTTCGAGTCACATCATAGAGAGGTTTCACAATCTGACTGTATCCAGGAATGTGCAGTCTCCAAAATCCCACTATGCCTAAGAAACGCAGAGTTTCTTTCTTGTTGATGGGATTTGCCATGGTGGAGACTCTGTTTATCACATCCATTGGGATGTGACGGCGACCATCTTGCCACCGCACTCCCAGAAACTGGATTTCTCTGGCAGGTCCTTTCACCTTGTCTCGCTTGATAGCGAAACCAGCTTGCAAGAGAATGTCAAGGATTTTGTTACCTTTCTCGAAGACTTCTTCAGCAGTCTCACCCCAGACGATGATGTCATCGATGAACTGAATGTGTTCTGGAGCTCCACCTTTCTCCAAAGCATCATGGATCACTGCATGGCAGATGGTTGAACTGTGAATCCACCCCTGGGGCAAACGATTGAATGTGTACTGAATGCCTCTCCAGGTGAAAGCAAACTGAGGCCTGCATTCCTCTGCTATGGGAATAGAGAAGAAAGCATTAGCAATGTCTATGGTAGCATACCATTTGGCCTACTTGGATTCCAGCTCATATTGGAGTTCCATCATGTCTGGTACAGCTGCACTCATGGGTGGAGTTACTTCATTCAAGGCACGGAAATCAACTGTCAGACGCCACTCTCCATTCTGCTTTTTTTTGCACAGGCCAGATTGGACTGTTGAAAGGTGAATGAGTTTTGCTGATGACCTTCTGACTCTCCAACTGACGAATCAAGTTTTGAATGGGCACCAAAGAGTCACGGTTGGTTCTGTATTGTCTGTGATGCATAGTTTGAGAAGCAACTGGCAGCTTTACATCCTCTATCTCATGTTGTCCCACAACTGCAGATTCATCTGAAAGCTCAGGTCTAATAGACAACTTCAATTTTCCTCCATCAATTTCTACAGTTGTTATTCCAAAAGCCCATTTGTAACCCTTAGGGTCTTTAAAACGCCCTTCTCTCAGAAAATCAATTCCCAAAATACAAGGTGCATTAGGACCTGTTACAATAGTATGTTTCTTCCACTGCTTTCCAGTTAAGCTTATATCAACCTCTATCTTAAACAACTCTTGAGATCCACCAGTGACTCCCTGAATAGTTATAGATTCTCGCCCTTGACAATTTGATGGTATTATGGTGCACTGAGCTCCTGTGTCAACCAAGGCCCTGTACTTCTGAAATTTTGAAGTGCCAGGCCATTGGATGTACACATCCCAATAGATTCTGTTATCTCCATTATCCCTTACCTCCCCCTGGCGGGCAGGGCACCCCTAATGGTGGGGATTACCTCCACATGTACAGCTGGCACAACGTCCTACATCAGAATTAGGATCACTGTTGGAGCTATCAGAGTTGTTCTGGGAAACTGAGGAAGCGACAGCTACCCTCCTGGTATTGCTACCTCGGGATCTGCCCCTCTGCAGCTCCCGTAACCTCTTGAAAAGATCAGAAGTTGGTTGACCATCCCATCTGTTCATGTTCTCACCAAACTGATCACGCAGAGTTATCCAAATACTGCCACATGATTGCCTCTGCCGTCTGTTTTGGTTTGACCTATTCTGGAATGGCCTTCTTGGAGCACGTCTGTTCCTAACAGCTGAAACTTGTATCCATCTGGAGAAAGAGGAATCAGAATCATCCCCCTTCATCAAGTTGGATATGGAGGTTTTAAGTTCCTCCTTCAGCTCTTTCATGCAATTCTTTATCTCTCCAGACAAAGTTTCAATGGCTGAAACCAAAGAAGTACGTGCAAGACTATCCTCCAACTGCCTCATTTGGTCAGTGAAATGGCCAACAGTAGGAGGCACTCAACCATAATTTCTTGCCACAATCCTGCTTGCCAGAATAGTAGCATAATTAGGAGGAGCAAGCTTAATGAGCTTTTTGGCAAGGCCTGTTACAACAGGAATTTCATCAGGATTCAGTCTTATGATCTCCGTATATTACTTCTCTCACAGCAAATTCTCTCAGATGCTTGATTCCCTCAGCTATTGTGGTCCAAGGCTTAGGGTTCCATGGTAAATCATCTCTGCTGGTGTACCTCAGCGAGACTGCCAGTAGGAGGCATGCCCACAGAGAAACTTTACCAATGCACTTGCCTAGGTGCCTGTCTATGCCTGTATCCTTTGAGAGCATCCCCAACTGAGAGGCCGACTTGTCGCCTACCACCAATGCTGGGGCTCCCATATCAAAACACCTGGCTAGCCAAGACAGGACTGGCTCATTATCTCCTCTGATGTAATCCTTCCTCACATGTCTAATTTCCTGTCTGGGTGCATTAGCTGACTGTATGTCATCCTCATCCTCATCATCATCATCATCATCCTGAGGTCGCTGTCCCCATAATCCTGTTGTAATCCTCCGTTGAATTTCCTTGAGTTCAGAGGCTCTGCCAGCAGTTGCTAATCTACCAGGGTCTACATCCTGACCTACATCTCCATCATCCATGTGGGGTCTCAAGAGGTCTACCAGAGTTTTAAGGCTAACCTTCTCTTCCTCACGAGAAGGATCTTTCTTAACAGAGGGACCCTGAGTAGAAGGACCCTCATCTCCATCTGCACCATCTCCTGCAGCATCTGCATCTCCTCCTGCAGCTCCTTTACTCTTTCTGCTTACAGTGGCCACCAAATTTACTGGATTGGTTTTCACATTCACAGCAGAGTTGGAAGAGCAAGTAGCCTTATGTCTTTCTTGACACAGTGCTATCAGTAGCCATATGATTATTCCAAGAAACAACAAAATTAAGATTAAGGTTAGCACAACATATCTAGGGTACCACTGGTTCCAAAGACCCTCTGTAGTTGTAAGAGGAGTAACAAACTCAAATGTGTCTGCTAGCAGATCCATAGTTGAGTTACCATAGCTTCTTAGCCCAATAAGACCACAACAGAATTCACCAACATTCAGTAACTTGTTCTTAACCCAAAGAAATGACTTATATGCCACATATCTCACAATCTTGTCTATCATGCAAGAAATGGCCCATCTGTAGACAATTGCACCGATAATAGACGAAATAGAATGACTCAGAATCCAAAACAGCTTCATTTTGCTTCCTAATCTGAGCAGAAATAAATCAAACAAACAATCGAGCCCCACGTTGGGCGCCAAAAATAAAAAGCGTGTCGGTGTGAGCTGAAATTCCGCCCCCCACCGACAATAACCAGGCTAGCCCAGTCTGGAAGCAAATGAAGGCTGTATTTACAAGCAGAGTCTAAAATCTACAATGAAATGCAATGAATATGTACAAATATACAAAATTCACGACATTCACAAATATATACAATCAACAGAAAAGCACAACCGATCTCCCTTTGCTTCCCCCCAAGGGGACCCTCCCAAAGGGGCCTCTCTCTCTCCCAGGAGCTTCCCCCCAGACCCCTCTGGACAGAGAAGCAGAGTTAGTTAGAGCAGAAAGTTGTTAACTTAGCTGCCAAGGTCAGTACGTGTTATCTTCAGCCAGAAGAGAAGAAGAAACAGCAGCCAGACAGCCCAGCAACTGCCCCCACAGCCGAACGCAGAATGTGCAGAATGCCTACTTTGTTTTGGGTAACAGTTCTTAAACATTTCTATCTATCCAATGGAAGTGTTTAGAACAATCGTTATTTTGTTTTCTTACAGCCAATAGTGACTTATTTACATTCTTTCACTTTCTCTGTTCTGAACTTTGCAAGGAAAAATTAAAAAGACAGTTTCAAACCATCACAATAAGCCTCAGCGTTGGCATAGCACAAGAGATCTCAAGCTAAAACCCTGCACAGTATTCTCACACAGCAATTCAAACACAAAGCGGTTGAAATATTGCGTTGTGAACACACAACCAATATTAAGACTGACATAAAGAAATAATGGTTACATTTCCTAGCAGTTCTTGCTTAAACATGCCCAAAACATGCTCAAAACATGCCCAGACTTGACCCTGCATGGGGTCTGTGCCTGGCAGAACACGTGGCTTGGGGAAAGGGCCCATGTGAAATCCACTGATCCACAGGCCTGGGAGGGGCACCTGTCTCCCCCCTTCATCCCAGCTTCCCTTTTCCCCCACATCGTGTCTTCAGTGTGGGGGAGGGGGTTTGGGTGCACTACCACACTCCTGTGTTCCAGTTTGTGTCCATTATCCCTTCTTTTGTTACTGGACACAAACTGGAAAGAGTTTGGCTCCCACCTCCTGACACTCAGCCATCAGATATTCATAAGCATTAATGAGACCCCTATTCAGTTTCCTTTTCTCCAGGCTAAACAGAGCTGGGAGCTTTCTCAGCCTTTCCTTGTTGGGTAAGTGTTCCAGTTTCCAAATCATCTTAATGGCTCTCTGCTAGACTCTCTCCAGTAGTTCCTTGTCATTCTTGAACCCCAGAGCTGAGAACTGGATGCAGTATTCTAGGTGCAGCCCCCTGAGGGCAGAGTTGAGAGAGAGAGGAGAATCTGGTCACATTCTTCTAAATGCATCCCAGGAAGCCATTAGCCTTCTTGGCTGCAAGTGCACACTGTTCTCTCATGGTCAGCATTTTGTCCACCAGGACTCCCAGGTCCTTTTCACCAGCAGGTCAGCCGCAAACCTGTACATCAGTACTGGGGCTGTTCTTCCCCAGACGCAATACTCTACACTTGCCCTAGTTGAATTTCATTAGGTTTCTCTTCACCAAACTCTCCAACCTGTCCAAGTTGTGCTGAATGGTAGTACAGCTCTCTGATGCATCAGCCTGTCCTCCCAGTTTTGTATCATCAGTAACTTTGCTGAGGGTACGCCCTGTTGGTTTTTCCAGTCAATGACAAATATGGTGAACAAGACTGGACCAAGTACAAATCCCTGGGGAACACTACAAGCCACAGGCCTCCAACCCTACTCTACCCCACTGACCACAATCCTCTGATTTCCAATTTCCTCTCACTTGGATGAGTAATAACTGTCATTCACATTGTGAAGAGAACAGAGGCAAAATCACCTCACAAACTACTTTGTAATAGCACAGGGACCGGATGCCTACCCAGCTCACTGTCATGGCATACATCAATACCATGGACTGTTTGCCCATGGAAATAAATCAGAATTTAGAAATAATAATCTCTGATCTCCACTGTTGTCTATGAATCAAAAAGGATTTTCCACACACTTTTTCAAAGCTGAAGGACACATACTCCTTGGAAACTGTGCGACTGATGAAATAAACAGTTGTCTGTTGCAGCCCATCTCCTTTGTATTGTTCTCTGCAATACAACAAGCTTCTAGGACTTAGTGAAGAGAAAATCCAGATTTGTACTCAGAGCTGACAAGTTTTATTAGTTCTGTGCATGCCAGACATAAACTAAGTCACTTATTTCACACCTGTTCCTTTACACTTAAATTTTGGATAACTTATTCATCTGAGAAAGCTCATAACTCAATCAGTCTAATAAACTATCTCATCAAAGCACTCAAAAACTCAATGGAGAGACATCCATTGTGCCAGGTAAAATCTACCATAAAATTGAGAAGACCAGTCCCAAGCTGAAGGTAATAAGGCTAGTCAGAAGACAGGCTTCTCTTCAGCTGCTTCTCTGTGCTACAGATATCAGCAACAACGCTAAAGTTGATTTCCAGACACTAGAACACTCCAGGATATAGGAGTTAAGAAAGACTCAGCAAAAGACACTGGATTTGGGTGACTTAACTTTACACTACAGGGTAGAACTTAACAAGTTTATTGATATACAGCTTTCTAAATTGTGGTGATCACATGTGCAACATGCTCTCACAGTAATCAATGGTGATATACTCAACAGAGATAGAGCCAATGCAATCAATGTAGTCTGCAGACTGCAGGCTAAAGCAAAGACCCTTACATAATTAAGTCTCTCTCCCAACTTTTTCAACTAAAACAAGTGTGAGAACCAATCAAGAGTAGTAAGTGAAACTAATCTAGAATAGAAATGGCACTAAAATGCCTGTGCTTGGCCTTTCCTTATGGGGAAGTAGACAATAAGGAGGGCTTAGAAATACAGCTATCAGGTAGACAGGCACATTCAGAGACATACATGTGGATGTCTACAATACTGAGATCTCATTTTCTCACTCTTACGCTCTGGGGCTGAATTCAGTTTTATTATAGAAGCAAATAATACCAGCTAAGATGCTCTGGATGTTCCATGTGGCCTATGAATACTATAGAAGAAGGCACCTTGCTCTTCTAGCTTGTATGTCTTACCTGCAAACTGTTGTTTCATACACTCTAGAGTGTTTCAGCTGGCATAAGAGTCCTTTTTGCATGCAAATGAATCAAGCCAGATATATCTTCATATCAATTCACCTATACTCCAATGAAATAAATAGGCACTCTAGACTACAATTCATCTCCTCTCAGCCATCTAAATACATCAGACAAATTGTACTTCAGTATTTCCTTCTTGGTTTTGCTCAGAAGTTATTTTTATCAGATTCCTCAGACCTTCATAGCATCACTTTTAAGGCAGTACTCCCAACTCATCTTTGCCTTAGAAAATGTAAAGTTTGCTGCAGGCTGTAATACATTTGGTTTCTGAACTGGCAGTTTAGAAATACCAGCTTTCTAGAGCTGGTTTGGGCATCCATCCAGCAGTTCATCACTTGATATGGATATACCTGACCTGCTGAAGGTATTTGGTATTCAGATCATTTAATCACATTTTGTTTTAAGTAAATTAGCCCACTGGTCCCTCACATGTTATATCCATTACCTAGATTCATCTTGTGATGTTAGTGCTGTTAAATTGCCAGTGGCTGCTCTTATTCTCTTTGAGGTTATTAGGACTTAGACAGCAATTAAGCAACATGTCAACTGTGCTACTGTTTCAACATATAGTATAAGAGTTTGCAAGAAGATTGAGTGTAGTTCCTGTCTAGAAGAGGATGTGGCTACAGTAGATGCCAATATATGAAATAATTTTCCCAGGACAATATTGTAAATAAGATAGAATATCACTTAACAAAACTTCAGAAAGCACTGCAAATATCCTGTTCTGAATTTTACAGTGAAAATTGATTCATTAGCAAATAGGACGAGATTCAGTGCCATTTACATGTTTCCTCAGGTAAAACTCATTCTTTTTCATCTCTTTAGGTGATACAATTATCACATCAAAAGCAGGATCCTGCTTTAGGAGAAGCAGTAATGCCTTGAGCTTGTTTCATATAAACAAAGTAGATAGAGAGAACACTGCCAGGTAAGCTGGAATGGATGACAGGAAATGTTTGTAAAGGAGTTAATATATAAATTAGAGAAAGGGGCACATAATATTTAAGAAACTGAGTACCTGCTGAGAATTTGGAAACACTGGAAGACAGCTACATTTTGGAGATAATTGGATGCCCTGAGAGAGAAGCTGTGAATCACTGTATTTGTGAAGATTTAGAATTACAGAACCACAGAATAATTTAGGCTAGAAAGAACCCTTAAGATCATCAAGTCCAATCATTACCAGAGGGTAGTGGTCAATGGCTCAATGTCCAAATGGAGATGGGTAACAATTGGCATCCCTCAGGGGTCCATACTGGGACCAGTGTTATGTAAGATCTTCATCAATGATACAGACAGTGAGATCAAGTCCACCCCCAGTAAGTCTGCAGATGACACCAAACGGAATGGTGACGTTGATATGCCAGAGGGACACAACGTCATCCAGAGGGATATAGACAAACTGGAGAAATGAGCTCAGGTGAACCTCATGAGGTTCAAGAAGGCCAAGTACAAGGTCTTGCACCTGGGTTAGAACAATCTCCATTATTAATACAGCCTGGAGGTTTTCAAAGCTGGGCTGGACGTGGCTCTGAGCAACCTGGTCTGGTGTGAGGTGTCCATGCCCATGGCAGGGGTGTTGGAACTGGATGATCCTTGAGGTCCCTTCCAACCCTAACAATTCTATGATTCTATGTGATAGAAAGCAGCACTGTGGAAAAGGATTTGGAGGTACTGCTGAACAAAAAGTCCGGACATAAGCCAACAATGTGCACTTACAGCCCAGAAGGTCAGTCACATCCTGGGCTGCACCAAAAGAAGCATTGCCAGCAGAGCAAGAGAGGTGAATCTATTCTGCTCTGCTTCAGTGAGACCTCACCTTGAGTACTGTGTCCAGCTCTGGCACCTGCAACACAAGAAGGACATGGATCTGATGGAGAGGGTCCAAAGAAGGGAGACAAAAATGATCAGAGAATCACAGAACCACAGAATGTTAGGGGCTGGAAGGGACCTTGAATGATCATCTAGCCCAAATCCCTGCAGAGCAGGATCACCTATACCAGATCACACAGGAACTCACCCAGGCAGGTCTTGAATATCTCCAGAGAGGGAGACTCCACAAACCTCCTGGGCAGCCTGTTCCAGTGTTCTGTCACCCTCAGTGAAAAATTTTTTCCTCCTGTTTCCATGGATGTTCCTATGCCTCAACTTCCACGCATTGCCCCTTGTCCTGTCATTGGGCATCACCAAGAGCCTGACTCTATCCTCTTGTCACTCACCCTTCAGATATTTATAAACATTAATGAGGTCACCCCTTAGTAGTCTCCTCTTCTCCAAGCTAAAGAGACCCAGCTCCTTCAGTCTCTCCTTGTAAGGAAGACGTTCCAATCCCTTAATCATTTTTGTGGCTCTCTGCTGGACTTTTTCAAGCAGTTCCCTGTCTTTCCTGAACTGAGGGGCCCAGAACTGAACACAATATTCCAGATGCAGCCTCATCAGGGCAGAGTAGAGGGGGAGGAGAACCTCTCTCAACATACTAACCACACCCCTTCTAATACACCTGTGGTAGTTTTAGACTATACCTTTAAAATTTTTCACAGATCTTGAGCAGAAAGTAGTAAAAATGCAAATAAATCACTATTGGGTGTAAAAAGGAAAATAATGATTATTCTAAACAATTCCATTGGAAGGATATCTTCCATAAGATTTGGTTCCCAAAACAATCTTTCTCTTCTCTCTCTTCTCGCTTCAGCCTGGGAGATACTAACTTGCTTCTGCTTGACCTTGGATGCATTGTTTTGTCTGGTATTAACTTTCTCTGCTTTTCTCTTGTATACAGGGGGGTAAGGGTGAGGCAAGGAGGGAGAAGCCATTACAGCTTCCCTGGTCTTTTGGCCAGGGGGGTCCTTGTGCTGTTTGTTAATTGTAAATACCTTCCCAGTATTTGTAAATACTGTATATTTGTACATATTTATTGCATTTCATTGTAGATTGTAGTTTGGCTTGTAAATACAGCTCCATTTGCTTCCAAACTGAGCTAGACTGGCAAAGTTAATTCTGGGGGGGAATTTTCAACCCAGCACAACACCCCAGAATGGCATTGGCCTTCTTGGCCACAAGAACACATTGTTGGCTGATGTTCAACCTTCCATCCACTAGGGCCCCCAGGTCCTTTTCCCCTTGACTGCTCTCCAGTAGGTCTTTCCCCAGTCTATACTGATATATGGGGTTGCTCTTTCCCAGGTGCAAGATTCTACACTTGCCCTTGTTGAACTTCATTAAATTTCTCCCTGCCCAGCTCTCCAGCCTGTCCAAGTCCCACTGAATGGCAGCAGAACCCTCTGGTGTGTCAGCCACTCCTTCCAGTTTTGTGTTATCAGCAAACTCGCTGACACTGTGCTCTGTTCCCTCCAGGTCATTGATGAATATATTGAAAAGTACTGGTCCCAGTACTGAACCCTGAGGGACTCCACTAAATACAGGCCTTCAACTGGACTCCATCCCATTGACCACAACTCTCTGACTTGTTTCCTTCAAATTGTTAACATCCACTTCACTACCTGATCATCCAGATCACACTTCCTTAGTTTAGCTGCAAGGATGCTGTGGGGTACAGTGTCAAATGCTTTACTGAAATCAAGATAAACCACATCCACTGCTCTGCCATCACCTATCCACCTAATTATGTCCTCATAAAAGGCTATCAGGTTGGTCAGACATGACTTCCCTTTGGTAAAACCATGTTGACTACTCCTAATGACCCTCTTGTCCTTGATATGCCTAAGGACAGCACCAAGGATAAGTTGCTCCATTACCTTTTCAGGGATGGAGGTGAGGCTGACTGGTCTATGGTTACCTGGGTCTTCCTTCTTATCCTTTTTGAAGGCTGGAGTGACGTTTGCCCTCTTCCAGTCCCCAGACACCTCTCCTGTCCACCATGACTTACCAAAGATGATGGAGAGTGGTCTGGCAATGACCTCCACCAGCTCCTTCAGCGCCTGTGGGTGCATGCCATCAGGACCCATGGATTTATGGATGTCCAGATGACTTAACTGTTCTCTAACCCAGCCCTCATCAATGCAGTTCTCATCAACCAAGGACCAAGTCCTCCTTTGTTGTGTCTTCCTCTGGGGCCTCAGGGGTCCGGAGCCTCAGGGATCTGGGGCTCCTCAGGACAGCCTCCAGCAGTACAGATGGAATCAAAGAAGGCATTTAGTAACTCCACCTTCTTTGTATCCTCTGTCACCAAGGCATCCATCTCGTTTAGCAATGAGCCTACATTGCCTCTAGTGTTAGCTTTTCTTGCTATGTATTTGTAGAAGTCCTTTCTGTTGTCCTTGACCTCCCTTGCTAGGTTGAATTCCAAGGAGGCCTTAGCCTTCCTAGTTGCCTCCCTACATCCTCTGATAATAGTCATATACTGCTCCCAAGTGGCCAGCCCCTCCTTCCATGATCTGTAGACTCTCTTCTTCCACTTGAGTTTGCTCAGCAGCTCCCTACTTAACCATGCAGGTCTCCTGGCTCCCTTTCTCGATTTCCTACTTGTTGAAATGCTCTGATCTTGAACTTGAAAGAAGTGGTCCTTGAATATTAACCAACTATCATGGGCCCCTTTGCCTTTGAGTACCTTGTCCCATGAGATTTCCCCTAGCAATTGCTTGAAAAAGCCAGAGTTGGCCCTGCTGAAGCCCAAGGTTGTGATCCTCATTGATATTCTGTTCCTACCACACAAGACCCTGAACTCCACCACCTCATGACCACTACAGCCAAGACTGCCTTCAACCTTCACCATTTCAACCAGACCCTCCCTGTTGGTGAGTATCAGGTCCAGCAGTGTTCCTCTCCTAGTAGGCTCATCTACCATTTGCATCAAGAAGTTATTGTCAATGCACAAGAAGAACCTCCTGGACTGTGGCTGGCTGACTGAGTGGCCTTCCAGCAAAGATCTGGGTAATAAAAATCCCCCATGAGAACCAGGGCCTGTGATTGCAAGGCTGCTGTCAGTTGCCTGTAGAAGGCTTCTTCAACTTCCTCATCCTGATCAGGTGGTCTGTAATAAACACCCACAACTGTTTCACCCATACTAGCCTTCCCCTTCGTTCGCACCCACAAGCTCTCAATTTGCTGCTCATCCAGCCCTGGACCGTTCCCTCACATAAAGAGCAACTCCACCACCTCACTTTGTTTATCCGTTTTTCCTAAAAAGAACAGAGCCTTCCATGACCACATTCCAGTCATGTGAGCTGTCCCACCATGTCTCTGTAACTGCCACCAGATCATAACCCCCTAACCACACATGGATTTCAAACTCCTCCTGTTTATTCCCCGTGCTGTGTGCATTGATGTACAGGCGTTTCAGAGAGCAAGCTGAGCATGCTGATTCTACCCTGGCAGGGTGGGAGTCTCTGTGAGACTTGGATTGTGTTGCTGTGTCTCCAGCATGCTGCAGGGCAACAGGCTGAAGGCCCTTAGAATCATGGAATCGTATAACCAAGAAGGCTGGAAGAGACCTCAAGGATCATCGAGTCCAACCTGTCACCCTAAACCTCATGACTATCTAAACCATGGCACCAAGTGCCACATCCAATCCCCTCTTGAACACCTCCAGGGATGGTGACTCTACCACCTCCCTGGGCAGCACATTCCAATGGCCAACCACTCTCTCTGTGAAGAACTTTCTCCTCACCTCCAGCCTAAACCTCCCCTGGTGCAGTTTGAGACTGTGTCCTCTTGTTCTGGTGCTGGTTACTACTAGCTGCCCATCCCTCCAATCCTGGTGTGTCATTCCTCAGCTTGTCACATGAAGGCTTGATGTTACCATTATCCCCCTTCTCTTTTGCATCATTCCCAGGTTCTGCTGTGAGTCCTAGCTCATCAACAGCTCTCACATCTTCCCCAACACATGGCTCATAGTCCCCTACCTCCCCTGAGATAGCATTGGAACTGGCACACTGCCCCACAAATGTCCCAGGCTTGTTTCCAACAAGCCTGGTTTTTCCTCTTTCCCCCTTCAAATCTAGTTGACAGCTTGATTAATGAGCCCAGCCAACTCCTGCGATATAAATCTTCTTCCCCTTTGAGAGAGATGCACCTCATCTTCTGCCAGCAGACCTGGCATCATGTAAGTTGACCCATGGTCAAAAAAACCAAAGTCCAGACTCAAAGCCAAGAACTGATCTGGTGGGTCCTACTCAGTCTTTCTGGGTTGGTCCCTGCAACTGCAGGGATAGAAGAGAACACTAACTGTGCTCCCACTCCCTTGACCAGTTGACTCAAGGCCTTGAAGTATCTCTTGACAGACCTTAGTTTTCTTCTTTCAAGGTCGTCATTGCCTACATGGAAGGCTAACAATGGATAATAATCTGTAGGCTGTACCAGGGCAGGAAGTTTTCTTACCACATCTTTAACTCAGGCCCTGGGGAGACAGCAGACTTCCCTTTGAAGTGGGTCAGGTCTGTATATTGGGCCTTCTGATCAGATGTCTGGAGCACCTGTCCTACAAAACCAGGCTGAGACAGTTGGGGTTGTTTAGCCTGGAGAAGAGAGGGCTCGTGCAAGACCTTATAGCAGCCTTCCAGTACATGGTATATAGCCAATAATGATATTAGTGATGAGAATAAGGTAGCACTTTCATTGAGTGCATTAGGGATTGAACCTATAAACTGTTGCATATCTTCTGCTGCTTCACAAATCCACAATACTAAAAAAACGCTAACATTATAGAAATGCTAGAAATTTATCTTATTTCAGAAATTGCTGGTGACAGTAAAGTGTTTATAGACCCGATATAGAAAACAAAACAAAATCCCACAAATATTAATAAGCGGCTGAATTAAAGAAATGCAGGGGTTAAGTATAGATGGGTGGAATGCAAAAGGGTAGGTGATTTTGGTGCAAAATTAGGACTCTTAATTCTAAAATGATATATAATATCATAGTATGCAAAATTAAGGAAATACAAATCAGCTATTGACTGTGGTTGCTTTCACTATAAAATGAGTATTAGATATTACTATTTTAATTTGTACTGTTACTGAAGATGTCACAACAGCATCAGCAAATCCGTTTAGTAAAAACACACAAGGAGAAGAGCAGGAAGGACAGTGTAGGGAACACTTACAGATTGTATATTTTCATTATGAAACAGTCTCACACTGCCAGTTATTGATGGTTCAAGGACAAGCACTGTGCAGAGAAACTGGGACATACACAGAAAAGATGTACAGGTCAGTGCAAAAAGCACCTCATGGGGACAATACCTGAGAATTCCAGAATCATCAGCTTGCAGACAACAGCATAGAGTCCGTAGAGAATAGCTTAACATCTCTACAGCTGTTTAATTTAGAAGTTACTTGAGTTCCTTTGCAAGTGAAAGCAATGCAATATAAAACTGAGCTTGATCCAGAGTCCACTGCTTTTGCAGCCTCACAGCAGGTTTATCAGTGGATGCTTAAGAAGGTGAAATTGCAGAAAACTTCACCGTTTCTAAAGCATATACTAGGAAAATCCTCACTCCCCTGAGTGTTGTAATGGTGAAAGTAACATATAACTGTAAACAACATATGTTAAATCCTTATGTTGTGAAACAAGGAGGTCATGCATTATTTGGTAGAGGATGGCTGAGAAAGATTCAATTGGATTGGCAAAGAGTAATGTGTTTGCAGGCTTGAAAATAATTATGGACTTCAGCCCAAACCAAAAATAACTGTTCTAAGTGCTTATACAATTAAAATTGTATTTAGAAAGGTATCAGAGCCATAGGCATAACTAAGAGTCGTCAGCATAGTGGAGCTGTTAAAAAAGGCAATGAGGGTAAATAGGGTGTACTAAGCAAAGTGACAACAGCAATTGAAAACTATTAATGACATAATTCAAATCAGTCTTGAAGTGTCCTCATGTCATGAAGTGTATATGGATTTTTTTTTCTTACCAATTAAAAAATAGTTACAGTTGTTACTGTGTATGAGTCCGTCTCTGCTTTCTAAATGACACCCATTTTACTAATCAGAATGGACGTGTCTTGTAAGCTCACACTGATACATAAGCATAATATATATTGCTGGTTTTGAAACTTTTGAACTGATGATCAGAAAATACCTTTTCCATCTTTTTGATTTTTGTATTTCGACTTCCTAAAACAAAGTGTTGTTATCCAGGTTTCCCCTCAGTTATATCCAGGATTTCATATGGGCTAATTAAACCATCACAAGTTTGCCACCACAGACAAATTAATACAGTCTAAGAAATTTTCCTTCCTGAAGTATAGTACCTGATCCTGTGGATACTCTTAGAGTGTTTCAGTGCAGAGCCCAGCGCAGATCGCCATGAAGTATCACTTTGTCAGTGACTAATGATAGTTTAATGAATCTTACATCCCTGTTTCTTTTCCAAGATATTCTGGCACATGGAAGTATGAAAACTTTGCTGATATAGTCACATCAGGAAGAGGGAGGCAGTATTTTCTTACATTTGTAATGACTTGATTTTAGCAGTCATTTTAGGAAATTTTTCAGCAGAGAGGTGGGGGACTCTCAGGTAAAGTTCACCAATCCCACTTACTTCACATTTGCACTGTTTAACATCAATCTTAAATTTCTTTTCCCTGTTCAGTCATGAAGGCTTGTGTTTTAAGGGCTACCATACCCCTTATTCCTTATAAGTAATTTTCCACAGAGAAATTACATTTCCTATGAAACTATGAGCTTCTTCAGTAGTGGAAACTCTTCAAATTCATAGTTCCTCTGAGTGATGGGACAAAACATGCTCCAGAGATAAGGTGTGCTGGTTTAGCTGTTTGCAGCATATTCTATATTGTGATAGAAATCCTGCCGGTAATGGATCTGTAATTTTTGAGTGACATTTTACATGAAAGCACTAAGACCTAAGACTATTTAACATGTAATAATTAGATCAGCTCAATGGATATGCCGAAGATGTCCCTGAGACTTGCCTGTTTTCTATTACTCTAGCCATTTAGGACCCTACTAGAGTAATAGCATGTATAAATAAATGATCTCTCTGTACTTCTAAACTGTAAGTACTGCTAATATTGATACAGCCATCCTCCTGTGACTTTTCTTCATGATGTAAAAAAGGCAAAGTATCTTTGTCCTTGTTTCACAGTCAGAAAGTTAAGCCATAGTAGTATCAAGATCTCAGACTAGAACTAGACTCGTTCCTGTACTACAGTGTGCCATTACTATCACTCTTAACACTGGCTGGGTTTTAGGAGTAGGCCATGGATGCCACCTAATAAGTGGCTCCTCCTTTATTCTTTATGGAAGCTGTTTAAAAACACCAAACACACACAAAACAACTAAACCAAGTAAAACACAACTAGGTTTCATACAACATAGACCTAGGATGCAGCCAGTGTATCTACGTGATCATAGGATACAAGAAACACTTTCAGGTTCTTTAGCCTAGACACAGTCATGAAAACAAACTGCAACACAGGGAAAATGTTGTTTCCTGAGAAATAATCTGCTTGCCTGAATCACACCACCATCTTTCAAGTTTGTCTTCTATCCCCAGGTTTTGCAAATAGCTATTGCATTCTTTTTGGTATAGACTTTGAATGTATTGCACAGATTGATTTATCCCTTGTGTGGGAGAGGTACACTATGTGTATGTAAAGGAAGATACAATTATTTTAATCATATCCTGAAGTGCTATGAAACTTCCAAAACTAAGGTGACAATCTCTGGGAGTCCTTTTTTCTACTAAATAAAATCTACAGTACTTACTTTTAATTATATGATAAATATTTTAACATTTGTAGTGTAACAGTCACATGATTCTAACAGTAATAGCTGCAGAATATCTTACTTTTTTAACTGAGATGAGCAGGTATGTGATTTTCTTGCAATTATACTGTATTTAATATATAAATGTAGTAAATCATGAATCAAAAATTGTATATCTATTTTCAATGGATTTACCAAGGGAAAATCTTGTCTAACTAACCTGACAGCCTTCTATGAAGTTATGACCAAGTGGGCAGATGAGGGAGGAGCAGTGGATGTCATATATCTTGACTTCAGTAAAGCTTTTGATACTGTCTCCCATAACATTGTGATAGAAAAGCTCAGGAGATGTGGCAGAGATGGTTGGTCAGTGAGGCTCCACAACAGAGGTCAGAGGGTCATCATCAGTGGCACAGAGTCAGCTTGGAGGCCTGTGGCAAGTGGTGTCCCACAGGGATCAGTACTGGGTCCAGTTTTGCTCAACATCTTTATCAACGACCTGGATGAGGGCATTGAGTGCACCCTCAGCAAGTTCGCTGATGATACAAAACTGGGGGGGTTGGCTGACACCTGTCAGGCTGTGCAGCCATCCAACGTGACCTGGACAGGCTGGAGAGCTGGGTGCAGGCAAACCTCATGAAGTTTAATAAGGACAAGTGCAGGGTCCTACATCCAGGGAGAAATAACAACAGGCACCAGTACAGGTTAGGGGCTGGAAAGCAGCTCCACAGAGAAAGAGCTTGGAGTCCTGGTGGACAGCAAGTTCTCCATGGAACAACAATGTGCTCTGGTGGCCAAGAGAGCCAATGGTATCCTGGGATGCATCAAGAAAGGTGTGTCCAGCAGGTTGAGGGAAGTTCTTCTACCTCTCTACTCTGCCCTGGTGAGACCGCACCTGGAATACTGTGTCCAGTTTTGGGCTCCCCAGTTGAAGAGAGACAGAGACCTGCTGGAGAGAATCCAACAGAGAGCCACGAGGATGATTAGGGGACTTGAGTGTCTCCCTGATGAAGAGAGACTGAGATCCCTGGGGCTGTTTAGTCTTGAGAAGAGAAGACTGAGAGGGGATCTGATCAAATATGTGAAGGGTGGATGTCAGGAGGAGGGGGCCAGGCTCTTTTCGGTGGTACAGAGTGATAGGACAAGGAACAATGGGTTCAAACTTGAACACAGAAGATTTCACCTCAACATGAGGAGAAACTTCTTTACAGTGAGGGTGACAGAGCCCTGGAACTGGCTCCCCAGGGAGGTTGTGGAGTCTCCTTTTCCAGAGACTTTCAAAACCCACCTGGGTGCATTCCTGCACAGACTATCCAAGGTGATCCTGCTTTGGCAGGGAGGCTGGACCTGATGATCTCTTGAGGTCCCTTCTGACGTCTGATATACTGTGATACTGTGATCTATCCAATACAAATCTGAGACTTGAAAGAGTGACTCAAAGAATCTCAAGGATTATCAGACATCATGTGCTATGTTGGAACTGTAGCAAAAGTGGAAAGCATCTGAGGTCTCAATATGAAGTCATTAGATATTAGAAGTATTATAATTGCAATTAATAGGGATGTGTTTACATTTAGCTTGCATCTGATGCTAAACTGTAGTAGTTACTCTATCACTTGATGAGTACCCCCCAACACAGAAGGGGAAATCGGGAAAAGCAGAAAAGACCTGCAGGTTGAAATAAAAATGGAATTACTTAAATAATCAAGCTGATACCAATGTCGATACAAAGTATATCAAGTTACACTTTGGGGTGGACTAGATGATCTCCAGAGGTCCTTTCCAACCCCTACCATTCTGTGATACTTAACCTAACTAAAAGGCAACAGTCTCAATATCAAGGAAGACAGTTCTCAAGTGCTGGAAAGGGATGAGGAGCCAGAGAATGAGGAGCTGCCAGAGAAGGCCCAACCTTGAGACTCTAAGAAGACGCTCCCCTCTCCTTAGCATCCTCCTTTATACTGAGTGTGCTGCTCATGGTACGGGATACACCCGTAATCCAACTGAAGTCACCGTCCTGGTTGACTCAGAACGGCTAATGGCCTGCAGCCCATGCCTGGCTTGTGATTCTGTCCCAGCAAAACCAGAACAGGATTCTAAGAACAAAAGCAGCCTCCAAATGCTTTTGGTGTAAAGGCAATCTGAGCATTTTGCTTGTTAGTATTTTCAAAGACTATATTTACAGTTAAATCCTATCTTAATTTAGGATAATTGCCCCTCAAATTTTTTGAGGTAAGTGATTCTCATTTTAAAAATATGTGGTTAAAAAGTTGTGTTTTGTATGGCTAAAAAAAAAAAAATCCAGCAATGTAAATGCATACTTGTCTTTAAACACAAAATTATACAAGTCAGAGGGAATGCGACATCATTAAAGTTCAAAAGCTCTTTTCTCAGAGATTGGATGGAACAAAATATTCCTTAAATCTTCCTCTGCTCAGTTCAAAATTTCTTTTGCAAAAGAGATTGGTTAACTCATGTCGACCGAATGTGGTAAATATACTGGCTTGTGGTAAATATAATTGGCTTGCTGAACATACAGCAGGCTCTATCTTAGAGCCCAGTCATATATAATTTTCTTGAGTCTTAACAGAATACAGAGTTTTACTTACTGGAGTATATATATATATAAGCACTCTCCAAATACATGGATTTTATTTAATTTAATTTGAAAGATGTACACATAGGCTAAAGCAATCATCTTGATGTCCTTTTCCAGTCAGTGGAAAGAAATAAGTAGTTTGGGAAGTATATTAATTTCATGTACTTTGCAAAATCATTTGGTTTCGCAAAACAGGTTGTTTTTCTCTGTTTATTATGTATGGGTGACTTAGGCTTAGATAAGTAGCAATGACCCTAAAAATACTGAACATAACATGAAATGAATGCCTACTTTTCTCTTTGGTGCCTTGCAGCCCATCTTCTTACTGAACCTTTACACATACACACAGCAAGACAAGTTCAGAAACCATCTAGATATTCCCTCAAATGGTTTCTTCTCTATATCAGAGCACTTGTATAGTTTATCTTTCTGTCTTTGTTTTATTTATTTGTAATAAATCTCATTGAAATAAAAGATATGACCTGTTGATTAAGATGCAACAAATAAGAGTAAGCAAAATCGGTCTAACAGTGAAATTTTCTGAAGAAATGTTTGAGGTTTTTCACTAGCATTTTAAAAACAAAGTATTGAACATAATGTATTATAATGCAAATTCTATCAAACACTGTGCCATTAACATTTAGCAATCTTGTTTATTCTAGTCAATCCATCTATATATACAAATCTGATATTTGCCTTTTAAAAAATTTAACATGCATAAGTGCCCATAAATCAGTTATGACAATCATTGTTAAGACAATCAATAGTAAGGAATATGCATTAATTCAAATAATATTGATAGCCACATGAACCTGCATCAGTCTTCTGTGAAATAAGAAAAATGAGACATCTTCTTAAAATCAATATTTTCCTTTTTATGTCATTCATTTGAAGAGTATCAATAATACATTATTTTATACCTTATGTGTCAGTACACCTACCTCTAAAAGTAGAGGCATGTTGAAAAAATATTGAAGTAAGGCAAAAGAAAAAAGTCGTCAAAGCAATGACCTGCTAAAAAGCTTGTATTCATCCATTGTACTGTGGGTATTCATCTGAACTAAAATATGTATGGCCAGAGTTACTTGTTGGATATATTATTTATAACTCAGACCTCAATAACAGATGCTTGTGCATTACATTTGCCCTGGAGTTAAAGAGCAAGGGGCACAGCAACAGAACTCGGTATTGCCTTTAACTACGCTCAGACTGAAGAACAAGGAACTTAGGCAGGTGTGCAGACCAAAGTGGAAATACAAGATGTGGAATTACAACATCCATTCATCACAAAAGAAACATTTTAATTGGTTATATGTGGAAAATATCTACTTGACAGTCAGTTTCTCACTTTTCACATAAGTGCTTTGCTGCTTGGATGCCTAATCTTGTTTAGTATAGGGAAAGTAATTTGACATGAAAGTACCTAGATGGCTGCTGAAAATTAATTGCCAATTAAAAAAGAAAAATGTTTGTGCTACTCTATAAACAAGCCAACATATAAACCTTTCAGTCTTGTTGCTTTATTTATGTCTTTGCAGATCTGGTTTCAAGCTATTTGCATACAATTTACAAATTCATATTATAATTCTCCAGTATATTTATGATTTTATAGTTGTATATATTTTACCTCTATGAAAAATATTTATTTCTTTATGCTTCTGTTGCTTATTATTTAACAAAAACATTTCATTACATTTGATAGTTTATGTCTCTTCCTTAGAATGAGGCATTTTTATTTGTAGGGCTCAAAGGGAGAGGTTTATTTTCCCCCCACATTAAAAAAAAATAGCTAAACCTCAAAACAATGAACTCCTGGATCTAACTTTCCACAGCTTCGTTAGTCTGCTTTCAAGTGAGGATGAATACCCCAATGATTCAAAGTATAAAGGTTAATTTGAGTGGAAAATGAAGACTTTAACAGGATTGTAAAGCTTAAGGACTCCTTTCAGCACTAAAGAGACTTTTGAAACTGGCTGAGCCATAGAAGTTTCACGAGTACCACAGAATGGCCCTTTTAGATCCAAAATACAATTCAAATGACACAGCTGGCTGAATCCATCAGCAGAAATGGATATTGACTTCAATTTTCTTCCTTCTTCTCCTCCCAAAATTAAGTTTCTACACATGTCAGGTAGATAGTGCAAATCAATGTTATGTCCATATAAACGTTAACAATTATGTGCAGGATAGATTACTGAATGTTGTAAATTAAAGTAGATATAGAAAATTAATAGAATCTCAAACCTTGCATGATTTTTTAAATGTAGCTTTATCTTTTTTTTTTTTTTTTTTCAATTTTAGAAAGGTTTTTGGTTGTGGGGTTTTTTTGTTTGTTTGATTTTGTTGTTGTTTTGGGTTTGTTTTTCTTTCAAGCGAAATGTGTTCCCAGTGGGTGAAATTTAGTCACTTCATCTTTTATTAATAAAGAATTGGGAATATCCATGGTGGTTCAAACCTATTACTCCTTTTAAAGTTTTTATTCAATATTCAAGTGCCTTGAGTGAGCCAAGCCAGGGCCCATTTTCTAAAGCAAATCCAAACAAACAAAAACAACATGCCAACCAAATCCCAACCAAAACCCAAAATCCAAAGAAATGGCAAACAAACAAAAAGAATCAACTGAAACCAACAAGATCACAAAGCTTTCAAGAGCAGGTTTTGGTGATTATAAATTTGTTTTCTCTCCTTTCACACCTGATCCACAGAGTTAACCAGCATGAAAGAATGACTACAAATAATTTGTGAAGATTTTTTGGGTTAAAACTATACTATAGGAAAGTTCTGTGCACACTTGTACATTTCTCAGTTTTCTCACAAAGCCTGTGATTCCACACAAAACATCCGTAGTACAGAGATAATGTCAGGGTCACTTATTCTGACCGTACCGAATAGTTCTGGAATCTAACAGACACAACTACATACAATAGCTGCCATTCATGGCATGAAGGAAAAAACAGTGACCTGTCTCATTTTCCTTTTCTGTTTTAATAGAAATGATAAGAATAAAAATAATAGGAAATCATACGTAGATTTTATTCAATGAAACTTAATAGAAGAGAATAAATAATACATTAACCTTTAAATATTAATAAAAGTAACATATAACATTTTTTATATTAGGATTTTCAAGTTGTTGTTATAATACCCATTTTCTAACTGCAATTTATAGCCTCTTAAAGGATAAAGGCTAGTAGATATGTCAACAACATTCCAAAATTATCATGTGGATAAATAAGAAAGGCCTATAAATCTGCAAATCTCTGAGAGTCTTCAGAGAAACTTGTGTTCAATCTAGTCTTCTCAAATTTAGGCAACACTCAGCTTGGACTGCATTCACCATTAATATGTCTCAAAAAATATTTTAAAATAAATATTTTATAAATCTTTAGTTAACAAGCCTATGTTATCTTCTTCAAAACATGACCTAAATAATTCCTAATACAAGTGTCACATCACTTAAAGTTCTATAATACACTCAGAATCCTTTTCTTTGTAAGTGTCGGGCAATATTGTATCAGGTCTTCCCTTTTTGGTAGGTGATATCAGAGAAACTAGCAAAAAATGACAAAACAGCTGTCAAAATATTGCAGTCATAGTTAAACAGAAACTTACATGATCGTTAGTAGGTGGCAACTTTCTGCCATGAGCAAAGGACATTCTACGTAATTTTCCATTACATTAAGTATTTTCTACACACTTTTTATGTGATACACCTAGCTGAGTGTAAGAAGAGATTAGATTTAATGTTTTTCCTCCCTAAATTAAATAGTCTTAAGTATGGGTTGTTGTTTACTGTATCTCAGGTATCACAAGATCTTCATGCTATTTATCACAAGACACAAAAAAAACTTGTGGGACATCAAGAGCTGAAACACCAACTTCATGTTCTTTCATTTCAGATATTTACTGCAGCTTTTTTATCATTCCTTTAAATCAACAGGATAGTCAGGTACCTGTAGCTGGAAGCAGAAACAGCATTTGAAAGAGATTATCTTCTCTTCTGATAATCTCTTTTGCTGAGACATTACTAAACTGGTTTACAATCTTGTGATCTTTTTGGTTTCCTTTGCTTTGTGAGGAGTTGTATCAACCATTGTAATAAAAAGACAGACAGGAAGTATCTATCCCTTCCATTCTTAAGAGAATATTGGGGTCTGTACTTTTGGACAGAGATCTAAACACAAGATTTAGACTTAATTATTTTATTTTCCCTCTAGCAATGGAAACACGTATCCTGAAAAGCTCCAAATAAACACCAGATTCCTCTTAGCTTTATAGGTCACCACAAATGCATCACTTGCTCTGAACTGCCTATAGAGAGCAATTCAAAATTCTCTGTGACTGACCTGTTTTAAGATACCAATGTCATCCTGTTGTCCATAATACTCTGTTAGGCTGCTATCAACAGGAATAATAAAATACTATATTGCAGAGGAAATCTTGTGAGAGTTGTGAATCTTTCCGTGAAAAGGAATTAAGTGAAAAACCTCATCTGTGATTTCTTCTGCCCACTCCTTAGGTATCTCCTATTTGAATCTTGAAAGTGTGATGGTTTTAAAAACTGTCATTTTAATTTTTCTTCACAAAGTTCAAACAGAGAAGGTTAGAGAATGTAAATGAATCATTATTGGGTATAAGAAAGAAAAATAATGATTATTCTAAACACTTCCATTGGAGATATAGAAATGTTTAAGAGCCACTACTCAAAACAAGGTTGGAGAGTTTGGGCAGTTCACAATTTGCTGGGCTTCTGTCTGGCTGCTGCTTCTTCTTTTCTGGCTGAAGATAATACACTGACCTTGACGAGCTAAGTCTAACAGCCTCTCTGCTTCTTGACTCTGCCTTCTGCCGGGGGGGTCTGGGGGGAAGAGGCCCCTTGGGAAAGGCTTCTTGGGGGAAGCAAAGGGAGCCTGATTGTGCTTTTCTGTTGATTGTATATATTTGTAAATGTTGTGAATAGTGTATATTTGTACATAGTCATTGCATTTCATCATAGATCGTAGATTTGATGGTAAATACAGCTTTCATTTGCTTCCAGACTGAGCTAGCTGGTTATTGTTGGGGGGGAGGGGGCGGATTTCACCTCTCACACTGTTACAGAAAGCTTATTTTATTTTGCTTCAAAAATAAGAACCTATCCATCCTCAGTTCTACCTATACAAATAAATTAATGCGTGAATAAATAAAAAAATAAATCTTGCCAACATGGAAAAGAAACAAGAGAAAGACAGTTTTATTGTCACTCAGGTATTTAACAGAGACATCAACATAGCTCAGTGTCATGGATTGAATTGAACCTGCTGCTGTTATTCCTATCATTCTTCAAAAATGAAAGCACTGACTGGAGCAAAGTATTATGGGGCTTGAAGTTCAGATTGCAACATGGGAGGTTTCCTGTTCTGGTTGCTACTTCTGGGTTCCAGGTTTTTTGGGTGTTAGGTTTTTTAGCGCTGGGATGGCAGGAGGACAAGGAGGGATGGGAGAATAATTTTCTGGCTTGGGCTTTTGGCTCGCTTGCTTCTGCTTGTTGCTGCTTTGTGCCATGCTTCTTCTGCAAATAGACTAAGTTAATTATGCATTTTATACCATGTTTATCTCAATTTTTTATCAGTAAACTCTATTCTTTTCTCAGAGTTATTTGTCTCAATCCCAACTTTTTGCATGTTACTTTTTTCCCCTCACTTATGTGTTGGGGAAATAGCCAGGTTAACCCACTGGTTCAGTTTGATCCATTTTGTTCTGATTCAAACAATCATATTAGTATAAAAAAAAACAAAGAAACATCAGTTATCTAAATAATTTGCAAAATCACCTATAAAGCTTAATTTTAAGTCACACAAAAGAAGTTGTTCTTGTGAAATCTTCATTATGCTACTTTTTCACAGATATAATAATTTTGTGAGTAGATAACTGCCAGCAGCATTTATCATGACTTTTTCTACTTTTGCCTGAAAGCAGAAACTGTAAAAAGGAGGTTCAATTATTGTTGTAATTGTTAGTGTTTGGGGTTCTCAAAAACATTCATGTCTGTTAAATGTTTGGAGCTGAGACAGACTTGCATCAGTCCTATTCTCACCTTCATATCCATATATCACCAGGTAAGTTTATAATTCTCCATTACATATGTTCAGCACTTCAATACCTGTCTATCTTGGGCTGTATTCTTACAGTAGAGTCATCAGCTGAGGACAGATTTGCATTTTTAAGTACTCATGATGAAATCCCTTAAACATTATAGTAATGCAAGACATATAATCAGACCAACATAAGGATTACACTTACAACAATGTCTATTAAAAAGAGTTCCACTGAAGAAATCTGTTTTCCAATAGTGTCAAATCAAAAATGAGCCAACAGCAGTTTGTTATTTCACGTTTCAACTTTCCATAGTTCTCGTCATGTCACATGTTGAAAACCAAGATAATAACTCAACAGTGCTATATTCAACCTTTGCAAGAAAACAGAATATCCCATTTGCATAGAACAATGTATACAAAATTACAAATAGAAATTGATACCTGGAAAATATGACGACCTATTGGTCATTAATTATACAGTGGTGTTTGACTTGATATAATGGGACTTATTCTTTGTTTCCTTGCTGAGCGCCATTACTTACATACACCTTTCTAGTGGACCAACATCTCTTTCTTTTTTTAAGTAAATAAGTTGACAAGGTTCCTCAGTGCTCTGTTCCTCACTAGCTATTAGAATCAGCACCAGCAAATGTGGAACAGTCAATATCTGAATGTTTTAAAACGTTTTCATTCATTCGTTCCTGAGGATTTTACAGTGCTGGAAAGCAATTCTCTAAGTTTTACTCAGATAAAGGAAAAGTGAATGACTTGTGACCACAGTGAAATAATTTTCAGGCCTAGGAAATTCCCATCATGGTGCCCACACATACCTCTTTCTGTTTCCTACCTTGTGATACCCACCAGAAACAATGTTTTGAAGTGATGTAATTCATCTTTATTTAGGGACAAAATATGTCCACAAAGGAAAGAAATCAGGAGCTGTCCATTTAAGAACAGCTTTAAGGAAACATGGATCACTTTTTACTTTTTCTTTTCCATAAGAAACTTTGTGACCCAACAAAGATAGAGATTGAGGTATTGTTTCCACTTTCATCACAGCTTTCAAATAAGCAATTCAATGTCTCTGTCTCAGTTACATGGTAAAAGGGAGAAATTATATTGGTCTACATCCTAGCTCTCCAGTAAACACTAATAAAGAAGGACATTGAAATACAGGGAATTAATACAGTCACTAAAGGATTTTTTTAAAAAATATTTAAAAAATTCATTATATCTGGAATCAGAAAGACAGGGGGAAAGGACTAATCTTGTTTCTCAAAAGATCCATTTTAAAGAACTTCAAGAAGCACCAGCAACATAATGCAGCAGAATTATTAATGCAAACTTAAAGAAAATTCCTTAATAGAAGCTGTGTAGATACCCTGGTAAAGAGCTCATTACTTTAACTGAGCAGCAGGGTTTGCAACTTTAGCCACAGCATCATCTCTATGGCTATACTGATTCTTCTGGTCCCAAACATGATTGCTCACAGTTGGTACCAGCATTTCCATATTTGTGTGTGCATATGCAGTCTCAGAAACACCTTCCTTGTCTAAAGCTCTCCCTCTCAACCAAAAAGCATCTAGTAAAACTTCTGACAATATCTGTTAGACTACATTGGCTGTCACAACTACATCAATCCTCCTCTTAGAAAAAGCAGCACATGGCTGTGATGTGGTTTTAATAAGCAGAGGTGAAATCCAAGTCATTATAGAACTTTTTTTTTCTTGCAAAGCAGCCTGACTTTGTTCTAGATAGTAATGTAACCAAAGTGAAAAAAACTAAATTTTAATGAGCTGTCTCAATAGTATTCATTAAAAAGCAAACACAGGATTCATCAAAATCAAACATGTTTATTTGTATAAGCTGTGGTATTAAGTGGAGCACTTCATGCCTTAGTACACAGCTGATGAGAAACTGTGAAACAGGAATATATTTCTGATGCAAGATGTCTGAAGTGGCAAGTCCCAGCACAGGTGTAAGGTGCAGTTTCAAGCACTATTTTATACTTAATCTGGACGGCATTCTTCCATCTGTATATCTCTCACATCATTATTATTCATTGTTTTCCACTTAAGCTGCTTTTCCTGTTGCTGTACCAAATATGACTTGTGTGTTGCAGAATATTTATTTATGTATCATATTGGTCATTTGTAAAGTAAATATACTATGCTTATGATGTTTTAGTAGTTTGAAATCAAATAATTCTAAAACACAGCCTCCTTTTTTATAGTAGCCATCACTGAAGATATGCTTTTCTACATACTAATTTAACTGTATAGAACTTCCTGATAGTTCTTCAACACATGTTGGAGAAGGTCCACAAAATATATTTCAGACACTACAATGAAAATTTTATAAATTATTGATGACCAAGTATTTTGATAACAATCTTTCCCCCACACATCTCACCTTCTTATACTAGGTAGTTCATTCTCTGCTTTACATCCCAGCAGTGTGGCACCTGGACTATTCAGTTTAATAAACAATCTCACATCTCTTCTATTAGGAGCCAGTATGAATATTTCCAAAATAATTGAATCATCCACCTCTGCCTCAGTTTCTAACAGAGAAGTTTCCAAGAGAGCAGTCCAAAAATATGCAGTGATTAGCATCCTAAGGTCTCATCTTAAAAAAAAAAACAAACAAACAAACAAAAAACCCAAAACACAACCCCAAACAATTTTTGAGTGATATTGTGATTATCAGCCCCTTCACTAGAAGTTTTTATGCTTTCGTAAGTACAATCACCCAGCAGAGAATAGATGAATCTTTTATAACCTCTTTAGTGGACACAGCCTATGTTTGAACCCAGAAACCCCTTGAAGTATGTCCAGCTTTCCTGGACTTCTATATCCTTCAGGGTGCCCTCCCAAGGGTCTTTGTCAATCAGTCCCCTGAACAGGCCAAAGTTTGCCCTACGGAAGTTCAAGGTGGCAGTTTTACTAACCCCCTTCCTTGTTTCCCCAAGGATAGAGAACTCAGACATCTCATGATTGCTGAGCCCTAGACACTCTCCAACCTTTACTTCCCCCAAAAGTTCTTCCCTGTTCACGAGAAGCAGGTCCAGAAGGGCACCTGCTCTGATTGGCTCCCTCACCAGCTGTGTCAGGAAGTTGTCCTACACACACTCCAGGAACCTCCAGGACTGCTGTGTCCTTGCTGTATTGTATTCCCAGCAGATATCCAGAAGTTGAAGTCTCCCACAAGAACAAGGGGAAGCAATTGTGAAACTTTTCTAAACTGTTATAAAAAATTTCATCTACCTCTTCATCATAGCTGGGTGGTCTATAACAGATTCTCACCATTCTATCACTCTTGCTGGCCTTACTCCTGATTCTTACCCATAAGGACTCAACCCTATCATCACCTTCATTAATCTGCATAGTTTCATACGTTTCACTAACATAGAGAGCCACTCTACCACCTCTTTTTCTTTGCCTATCCCTTCGGAAAAGTTGGTACACACCAATTGCAGCACTCCAGTTGTGGGAGTCATCCCACCTGGTTTCTGTGATGGCTGCTAGATCATAGTTTCCCTGTAGCACAATGGCCTCCAGCTCCTCCTGTTTATTGCCCATGCTGTGTGCATTGGTGTATAAACCTTACGGGGAGGGAGTTGAGTACATAGTTTTCAGTCTTGAGATGGGGTAGACCACCTGGTTATCTAAGATGCCAACACATTACTCTGCAAGTGTTGGGCTACTGCACCCAGAGTTCTCAGTGGCAAGGCCAGCTACATCCCCATCCCACTTTAAACCTAGTTTAAAGCTTTCTCAATGAGCCCAGCCAACTCATGTGCAAGGATTCTTGGCCCCTTATGGGACAGAGGAACTCCATCTGTTGCCAGTAGACCCGGTGCTAAGAAAATTTCCCCGTGGTCAAAAAACCCAAAGCTCTGTTGGTGGCACCAACCTCTAAGCCATGTGTTAATCACATGGATTTTTTTCTTTCCTTCAATATTACTTCCTGTCATTAGAGGGATTGAGAACACCACCACTTTTGTTCCAAAGCCCTCAAGTAATCTCCCCAAAGCCCTGAAGGCTTTTTTAAATGTTTTTGCACTCTTATGCTTTGCCTCATCACTCCCAATCAGCAGCAGGTAATAGTCTGATGGCCACACCATCTCTTTGAAATGTGCCTAATGGATCTGGCCTGCAAATTGGGCCCTCAGTTCCCCCGAGAAGGGAATCTCCTACTACTACCACCTTCCTTTTTTTCTTGTTTGCACTATTCATAAGTTGTGGTACTGGCTGAAAAATCTTGGGTGGCTGCATGCATGGACAATCATCTCTGTCCTTGTTTGTCTGACCCTCTGTTTCAAAAGCCCCATACCTGTTGTGTGTGGGCAACTGGGAAGACTGGGGGAACTGGGAGGGGACTCACCTGCCTCTCCTGCCTCACCAGAGAGGGACCTACCTCCATTCCTCCCCATCTCTTATGTTTCTTCCTATTTCCATGTGACAAGAAGGCAGGGGATCCCCTGCTTCTTGTGCCACCCACACCTGCTGACCCTCCACTAGGGATGGCAGAGTCCAACTCCCCAAGTCTATCTCCTCTCCATATCCCCTTATAGTCAGCATTGCAACTTCTTCTTGAGCTCAGGTGCCAGGGTGAGCAGATCATTCACCTGCTCACATCTAATACACGTGTTGTCTCTGCAACCCTCCATTGCAAGTGTCAGGCTCTGGCACTCACCACAGCCAGGGGCCTGGACACCTACATGTCTGCTCAGAACCTCTGTGTGGGTACCCACAGTTCTACTAACAACAGCCCTCAGCCTGGTTGTAACCATGGATGGGTCTCTATCACTAACTGACTTCACAGGCTGCTGGGACACACCCAGATAACTTACCTTGATGGTTGAATGACCTTGCTCAAGATACAGGGGTCACAAACCTCAAAAATATACAAACAGCTGCAGCACCCCCAGCACAACCACAGTTTGATCACCCTGAACTGTGTGGGCAGCAATGGGTCAGGCCATACCCCTACAAGAGACTTCTTATCACCTGATCAACGATGGGTGATACCCGTTCCACCCCCACAGGTGGGTGGTGGGCACTGCTGATCTCTGCAGCAGCTGGCCTCATTTAGATGTTATCATCCACCAGTGGTTATCTCTTCCTATCTTTCTAAATATCCAATGGATGAGGGGATTGAGTCCATCATCAGTAAATTTGCAGATGACACCAAGCTGGGAGCAGGTGTTGATCTGTTAGAAGGTAGAAGGGCTCTGCAGAGGGACCTTGACCATCTAGACAGATGGGCAGAGTCCAACAGGATGGCATTCAACAAATCCAAGTGCCAGGTGCTGCACTTTGGCCACAACAACCCCATGCAGAGCTACAGGCTGGGGTCAGAGTGGCTGGAGAGCAGCCAGGCAGAAAGGGACCTGGGGGTACTGGTTGACAGGCACCTGAACATGAGCCAGCAGTGTGCCCAGGTGGCCAAGAGAGCCAATGGCATCCTGGCCTGCATCAGGAATAGTGTGGCCACCAGGAGCAGAGAGGTCATTGTACCCCTGTACACAGCACTGGTTAGGCCACACCTTGAGTACTGTGTCCAGTTCTGGGCCCCTCAGTTTAGGAAAGATGTTGAATTGCTGGAGCATGTCCAGAGAAGGGCAACGAGGCTGGTGAGAGGCCTTGAGCACAAGCCCTATGAGGAGAGGCTGAGGGAGCTGGGACTGTTTAGCCTGGAGAAGAGAAGGCTCAGGGGAGACCTCATTGCTGTCTACAACTACCTGAAGGGAGGTTGTAGCCAGGAGGGGGTTGGTCTCTTCTCCCAGGCAACCAGCACCAGAACAAGAGGACACAGTCTCAAGCTGCTCCAGGGGAGGTTTAGGCTGGAGGTGAGGAGAAAGTTCTTCACAGAGAGAGTGGTTGGCCATTGGAATGTGCTGCCCAGGGAGGTGGTGGAGTCACCATCCCTGGAGGTGTTCAAGAGGGGCTTGGACATGGCACTTGGTGCCATGGTTTAGATAGTCATGAGGTTTAGGGTGACAGGTTCGACTCGATGATCCTTGAGGTCTCTTCCAGCCTTCTTGATTCTATTCTATTCTATTCTATTCTATTCTATTCTATTCTATTCTATTCTATTCTATTCTAGTCTAGTCTAGTCTAGTCTAGTCTAGTCTAGTCTAGTCTAGTCTAGTCTAGTCTATTCACTTCTTCACATTTATTTCAGATAATATTAAATTATTTTAGGCTTCAGTATAACTAGGATAAACTGCACAATCTTCCTTTTCACCATATATTAGAAAATACCCTGCAGAAAATGGCATATGCACAACATGTGAGAAATATGTAAACCTCTTCAGGGAAAATAGGAGGCTGAATTCTCACATTCTGGAGGGAAATTTTAACCATTGGACTGCTGGATAAAAAGAGAAAGTTTATCTTCATTAAAAAAATTAATTTAGTCTCTTAATACCACAAGAGGATAAAAGAAACCTATTTGCATAGGTTTAGGCTCTAGAGAAGGCAAGATTTCATTTGTAGACACTTGCTCTCAAAAATAATTTAGTTGTTACTTAAAAAGAAACAAACATTACTTAACCCAGACTTGCCTTTTGTTATTCTCTTCATCATGTAATATGTGTTCTATAAGGATATAACATAGGATATGTCCTCATAGGATGAATGTGATATGTGTTTTATATATATATGTACGTAAGCTTTTGCATATATCAATTTCTGTATATGAAATATAAGATATGCACATATAATAACCTGAGCAACTGACATCATTTACCTGGACCTGCGCAAAGCCTTCAACACTGTCCCGCACAACATCCTGGTCTCCAAGCTGGAAAAGTCTGGCTTTGATGGATTCAGTGGATAAAGAACTGACTTGATGGTCACACCTAAAGAGTGGCTGACAATGGGTCCATGTCCAAGTGGAGGCCAATGACAAGTGGAGTCCCTCAGGGATCAGTACTAGGACTAGACTTGTTCAACATCTGTGTTGGTGACATGGACAGTGGCATTGAGTGCACCCTTAGCAAGTTTGCTGATGACATCAAGCTGTGTGGTGCAGCAGACACACTGGAGGGAAGAGATGCCATCCAGAGGGACCTTGACAGGCTGGAGAGGTGGGCACAAGCCAACCTCATGGGGTTCAACAAGACCAAATGCAAGGTCCTGCATCTGGGTTGGGGCAATCCCAAGCACCAATATGAGCTGGGCAGCGACTGGAATGTGAGCAGCCCTGAAGAAAAGGACTTGAGGGTGCTGATGGATGAGAAGCTCAACATGAGCCACCAGTGTACACTTGCAGCCCAGAAAGCCAATCACGTCCTGGACTGCATCAAGAGAAGTGTGGCCAGCAGGTCAAGGGAGGTGATTCTCCCCCTCTGCTCTGCTCTGGTAAGACCCCACCTGGAGTACTGCATCCAGTTCTGGAGCCTCTATTACAAGAGGGATATGGTCATGCTGGAAGGTGTCCAGAGAAGGGCCGCCAGGATGATCAGAGGTCTGGAGCATCTCTCCTATGAGGAGAGACTGAAAGAGTTGGGGCTGTTCAGTCTGGTGAAGGCTCCCAGGAGACCTTATTGTGACCTTCCAGTACCTTAAGGGAGCCTACAAGAAAGCTGGTGAGGGACTTTTTAGGATGTCAGGTAATGATAGGACTAGGGGGAATGGAGCAAAAATAGAAATGGGTAGATTTAGATTGGATCTTAGGAAGAAGTTCTGCACTATGAGGGTGGTGAGACATTGGAAAAGGTTGCCCAGGGAGGTGCTGGAAGCCTCTTCTCGCAAGGTTTTTAAGGCCAGGCTGCATGTGGCTCTGAGCAACCTGATCTAGTGTGAGGTGTCCCTGCTCATTGCAGGAGGGTTGGAACTAGATGATCCTTGAGGTCTCTTCCAACCCTAAAATTCTATGATTCTATGATTCTGTAACAGAGTTGTAACTTGGTGCTATTTATACTAAAGTGGTAACTAGGTGCTACAAAGTTGATTACTTTGATACTTGGATACCATCTATGAACATGCAAAAATATAGCTGACTTTATTTCAGCCACTCCAAAAGATAAATTTGCATGCAATAGATGCAGAGGAAGTATTAATTTACATACATGTATAATTTACCTATATGTAATTGTTAATGCAGAGTGACTATTACCAACATTTTGGATTCTCTCAACTGTATCATACTGTCCTTCCTCATAAACTTTGATACTTTTTTCCAATCAGTATGCTGCTTCTCCAAGGTATAAGGAGCACCTTGGGCTTCTGTTAGAATAGCTTGTTGGCTGTCTGTAGCATCACCTAAAGTCTGCACGATTTATATGAAGTGCAGCCATATAACCTTGGACTTTGATCTTGTCAGCTTTTACAAGCCGAACAACATGAAAGTAGGTCAATACCTAGATGGCAGATTAAAAAAAATAAAACAAAGCAAAGCAAAACAAAACAAACAAAACAAAACAAAAAACCCAACCCAAAACAACAACCAAAACAACAGGGAGAGAGAGAGCAGGGTAAAAAAGAAATAGTGTACTGTAGGAAGTAGTGTTGATTATGCTCCATGTTACCAATTTTCCCTTTGGTCACTACTTCACCAACCTTGCAGAATTTTGTGCTGTAATGTAGGCATTAGGTGTATTGTTCAAAACTAAAGCAGAATAAAATGACTGGGTCTTATTTTTAGGCTTTCATCTTCATAGTTAGATAAAGTGGTCAATTTAAAAATGTTTTATGAGTCTCGCATGGGGCATCACCTGTAGGGATTAGTTATAGTGACTATACCTGCCATTATGGTTTTGAAAGTATTCAGTCCTACTCAAAATTCACATTGTCAAAGTTGGATTAAGTAGGATTTTCAAGAATGCAGGATGGTGGTGAAAAAAGATTTTCTTCCTTCACTCCCGCTTCATTCTCTTACATCCTCATCTTCTAGTGGATGTTCTAGAAATTGAGCTGAGCTGACTCAGGTAATGGATAGCTAAAATTTCCAAATGTAAAGCAATAGATGTGTATGTCCTGGTCATCCAGGTAAATTTGCCTCATGATTAAAAGAATAGCAGAGTTTCCCTCAGTTACGCAGACCTTTCTTTGTCAGTAGCAGCTTATGCCAATTTTTAAACTTCATCTTAAGTCCCTTGGGTGTAACAGAAAACAAACTTTTCACCATGTGTGGTCATGAAAAGCCAACTACTTTTTTCTTTTTTTCCTTAAAGTGCTATATAATCCTTTTCTTTGTAAATAAATCAGAACTGGGGGTTTTGTTAGTTTTTATGGCTGGGTTTATCAATCCAAAAGCTTAGCTTTATTATATTAAAACTGAAAGATTATATCCTTGTATAATGCTCTGTAGAAGCTCTGTCTTCAGAAGACAAGCACTTTAGTCCAAGTAAACAAGGAAAAGTTATGAACGGATATGTTAAAGCATAGATGAAGCAAGGTTATTTATGTCAAAACTCTGTTTATTTTAAAAATACACCAAAATTCTGTGTCTCTGAACAAGACAGAAAGTCAAACAGAAGGAAAATACTTTTTCACTCTTAAATCTAAACTTACTTAGCTCTTACTCAGAACTTTCTATGTTATCCAGAGTTTTCAGGCAAACTTCTCACCCTCCTGCCTTTGTTAATTCTCCTGTGCTTTTTTAACCTTCCCATATCCATGCATATTTGTATTGAAACCTATTAATATTCCTCATCTTTAGTTCAAAGAAACTATTGTTTTAGCCTTCTGATTTTATAAATGAATCTGAAAGTTTTTTCAATTTTTTTCCTGAAGTGAAAGGATTTCCATAACAACCTATGTAATACATGGTAATACTCCCTCTCTATTCATCTCTGTTTTTCAACTGATGCCATTCATAAATAAAAATAATAATAATTACAATATGAAAAATTAAAATCTGATTGCACTAAACTGAGACCAGGATGGGGCTTGGGATAATAAACAATCAGTTTATTGTCTTCCAGAAAAAAAAGAATGCATTCTTTTTTCATCAAGATTGCCCAGCCCCTTATTTTTTGTGCTGAATGTGTACTTACTTGTGAGATTCTAAATTTGGGTTATATTTCCTGAGCTGTTGATTTTAGTTTCCAACAGTCTTAAACTAGTGGGGGGGAAGGAAGGGATGGGGGAGTGTGGAGCATAAGAAATCAAAAAAGCCCACCAACTGATAACTTTAATTCATGTCTATCACAATTAATTGAACCTATAAGTTCACATAAAAGTTGGAATTCAGGAGGAATTACAAAACATATTTTATCACTACTAATAAAGATATTTGCCTTTGCAAAATATATACCATTCCAAATTTATCTCTGCAAGGTCATAAAATAGTAGAAATTTAGAGCCCAGATAAAGATTTAACTAGGGAGGAATTTTGCGTCTTTTGTCCTGCCAGCCATTCTATAAAAGACAAAATATTCCTAGAAGAGTTTCTATTTTCCCACAAATTAATCTGCAATTTAAAAAACCTAATACTAATAGTATGATCATCACTCAAGTAATAGATACATCACATATAGCAGTTATCTTCAAAACTACTACATCTGCATTCTGATCAATTGTTAATTTATATGAACATGTCTAGGGAGAGTCCGTGCATAATGCTGGGGATGGCTGTTTATAATGAAAGTTAAAAGCAAACACCAAAAAAATCCAAACTGATGAGGTCACACAAGTGGGTTTAGAACATTCCAGAGCAATTTAAACAAAATATCTGGCAAGATAAGTAAAGATTCTATCAATTACAAGGGAATTAACTTATTTGGAGTGAGAGTTTATAAAGCGAACAAGGTGTTAGACCTATCTCAAGTTATATCAACATTCTTAACTACCGTTTGTGACATATGTGTATTTAGGAATTTGGGACATAACATTCAGGAGGATAAAAAGCCAGTAACTTAACAGTGACTGAGTGCTTGGTTTCATTGAATGGTTACAATAACATAGTAAAATTGCATGTTAAAAAAAAAGGCTGCAAAAAAAATTCAAGCCTTCTGGTCCCAATTAAATTAATCCAGACTTTCATATTATTACAAATTCTACCAATAATTCTTGAAGAAACACTGTTTCTGCGATCCCAGAAACTCTCCAAATTAGTTTTAAAAAGTAATATCTGTTTTTTCCTATGGAGGATTTTTGTGGTGACCTGTTATAATGTGATCTGATTTTACTAATATTAACAAAAAAGAGACTGCTATCTCTTAGGTGTTTGGGGCTTTTTTAGTGAATTATGGCCCGATCCTATATTTTGTTCTCTTTCTTCCATTTTATTGATAGAAATCTCTTTTCTGAAGACATTTCCTTGGCCTCTGCCATATTGATCGCTGCTGTTGAAGGAGAATGAGTCTTCTGATTGCACTCTACTTGAGAAATTGTTAAAGCAGAACAAACCTGGAGATGCTAAGCAGGTCACTGGACAGCCCTTCATAAATATTCAAAGGAAACAAACGTGAAAGACAGTAATGCTGATAGAATTCACAGATATGCTAAGTAAGAATAAACTATTTCCCGCAGAGAGCTCCTGTAGGGATTATATGGCCTTCTGCTTTAATGAAGTTACACTTCTGACTAATGGCAAATGATGTTAACATTTCCTCTTCACTACCAAGGACTATTTTTTATTGTTTAAAAATTATGAAAAGAAAAATCTCAATCCTAAATTGAATTGCAAGTATTTGGAAGCATTCTTAGGAAGAGACATTAACTTAAAAGTCAATATTCATCAAAAGCTTAGAAACAAGTCTTTGATTATAAGAAACAATATTTGCAATACAAGTGATTAAGCATGATTATTAATTCCACTGCTACAAAAATAACAGTAAAAACATATGTAAAATTATGAATAATCTTTTCCATGTAGAATAGTTTCATACAGCAGAAATACTCCAGCATTTACATTTGACTATTTGATGAACAACACAGTTTATTCCAAGGATTTTATTCTTTATTTAGGTTTTACAGAATACTTTTAAAATTTTAAATGAAATAATATTTTTTCTGTCTAAAAGTATTCACTTTTGTTATAAAATTTTGTTTGTTTTACTTTTAATCATCATGTCACATTGTTACTACACATTTCATTGTTGATCAGGGGAATCTTTATCCTTTATCCTCAGTTCTGGCACCAAATTTTGAGAAACTTCCTTGGTCTTTACTCAAAGAGTCAATCACTAGACTGAGAAAAAATATATAGAAGAAGTTGGCTAGAATCCTGATCTTACAAGACACTTAACTTGAATATTTTTAATAGTTTCAATGAAGCTCCTCAGTAGTGATCAAGCAGTAATGCAAACAAAGACCATGACATATATCATATGAAAATCACCCACAGTCTTTCTGATAAAAATGCCTTTTTTTTCCCCCTTTAACTGTGACTAAGTAACAGTGAAAACTAGTTGTACTTATTTTAGCCTACAATCTTTTTACAATGAGTGCTATGGTAAGAGATGTATCAAACAACTAAAAATGTCCTTAGAAGCAGAGCAAAAAAAAAATTAGGATTTATGGGTGTGCACATAGACACATGAACTGACCAGTCTAACAGCAATGAATCAGATAAAGAAAAAAGGGTGTTGGATTCTGTCAACCACCAGAAAGTGTTCGCTGGAGTGTGTAAATGTGCTATATGTGCTAGCATGACATATTGTAGAAGCTATAGATTTCAGGAATTAACTCTTACTAGTGTCTGCTTTTTCTCTTCTACACAATATATTTTGAAAGCAGCTGCTTGGTTCAAAGGAGAGTCAGATTTGGCTCAGGTGTCATAAATGACAACTTCACAATAGAGGAAAAACTTCCTTTTCTGTGGTTTTGACTAATCAGGAAAGGTGTGTGTAAGATTTCAGTTGCTGTGTCATAAGATCTGTCCTTGCTACTGCATATAACATTTTTAAAAAACACCAAAAACTCTTGCCTATAGGCTGCATTTTAGGGTGAACTATATATGTTAAGAGGGAGAGGAAGAAAGTCTTGATTCCATTTTATTATCCCACCACAAGAGGATGGAAGAGCTCTGAAAATTACCTTTCAAGAACCGGAAGGGCAAATACAAGGCAATTTCACTGCTGCTCTCAGTTTTAAGCAAGGAACCAGACTTGTCTCTGTCTTTCAATGACACCTAATTCTGCAAGCCTCAAGATGTTCAATATCAATAACCAAATGTAGGTACAAATCTTCTCATTTGCCTTAGACATTTAAAAGAATAACTTCTGTAAATCTAAGCCTGTCAGAAAGATTCAGCACAAAGAGGATTTCTCATATAGTACAGGTTAAATCTGCTCTGGAAGGACTTGTTGCTCTCTGTTCATGGGAAACCTCGAATTTTAAATGTTTGAGTCAGGTTATATAAATCCTACCCTCACATGCCTTAATTACTGTCCCACAAAAAGTTTAGGCTGATTTATTTCTATTTGCTATCTAAGAATATCTATCCTGCCTATTCAAATCTCTTTAGGCAGTTACATTGTCCAGTAAATATTTATTCAGCCTTCTAATTTTATTTCAGTTTTCTCTTTTTTAGTATGCTGGAAAATATCAGGAAAGTTTCTTTTACTTATGAATTATATTTCCTAATAGGAATGAAAATTAAAATAATTTAAACTTATTTAAAATACCATTTTAATGGACTTTATTACTTAAGTAAATATCTTAAATGTGTTCAAGAAATAGGAATAAAAATACTTGATTGATTTTTGTCTTGTAAATCAATTGATTTATTAAGCAAAACAAAGTATTATCCGTTTCAGGAGCTGACTGATTTTCTACAGACACCAAGTAATACTGATCATCCTGCACAATTTTTTTTTTCTGTTTTTATTCCTCATAAAAGAGGAAAAACACTCCTGCCTCTTTAACTTCCAATCAGTTCCTCCTGGAACTTGCAAATAAAAAATATTTTCTTCACTTGGGGAAAGAAACTGCTTTTAAAACTTAAATACTCCTATACACTGTTTTTAAATACTTTGCCAGTATCTTCCATCATTTTAGTAGACTAGGAATAGTACTTTTTCTTAATTTAAATTGTTTTGATGGCTTTTTTGTTCAGTTAGGCAATGAAATATGTGCTGTCATAATTTCTGATTTAATTTGAAATTGATTTATATTGATTTTTTTAAAATAATATGCATGAAAATCATTACAGATATTTTTGAGCCTGCCTCAGTGCAGGAGGCTAGACCAACCAGTTGCTGAAGCCTTTTTCAATCACACATCCCAGTCAGTTGATTAACAATGTATTTCATAGTTATGTATTTATGGATGTACAGATACATATTATCTCTAACATAAATCATTTGTTTGTATTGCATATGAAATAATAAAATTATTCACAATTTTTCATCCAATGATTGGAAAGACT